>NC_084510.1:17784309-18046809 GCF_024500385.1 Phyllopteryx taeniolatus
TATACAGGCTTTTGCGCTCCACATGAGTTTAGAGTAGTGCGTTACAGTAATTTATCACGTCATTTTAGCATTGTAAAATACAATGAAATTAAAAGCCTTAGTTGCCGATTCTTGTTTATGGAGCCATGATATCATGCACGTGATTTAATGTAAACTGAATTTCATGACATGCAATGTTTGCATTTAGTTTTTCTTGGCACTTGTTGCCTTAAAATACACCTGTCTGTGGACTATAATCACATTACATATTTTTTTTCCTCATATAGTTTGTAACGTTATCTTTTTTTTTTTTTTTTTTTTAAATGAAGTGCTTTGCTGAGTAAGTAGTTTTACGATGGACGGAGGCTGGTTATGCTGTGTCTTGTGCCTTAAACATCTTCAAAACTCCCACATCTGGTTCCCTTCACGACCAAAGGTGCTCTTATAGGGTTTCTACTTCCGTCTATTAACTTGATCTCATGGGTGTTGATGGTGGTGGTGATGGTGTGCACAACATGGACGCCGATATGCCGATGACGGTCAGCGTTCATTCAGAAATCTTGCTGTAAACCGTTTGTATATAAAATCTGTTACTCAATTGATGTGGTAGTGTCTTTTTGTTTCACATTTTTATTGGCCAAATTGAAAATTGCACATCTCACAATACACTTGAAGGAAAACTCAACTGATTCAATGTACAGTGGAACCTCCAAAGTACCACAAACTGTTAGGCTTCCAAGTTGCATCAATTTTCTGTACTGCTCACTAAGGTCGCGGGCGTGCTGGAGCCTATCCCACCTATCTTCGGGCCAGAGGCGGGCTACACCCTGAACTGGTCGCCAGGCAATCGCAGGGCTATTAATAGTTGGTTAATTGGTCATTAGAAATTTCCATCTGATGGCGCTGTGGACAAGGGTTTAGCGCATTAGCCTCACAATCCTGAGGTTGGGGGTTCAAATCTGGCCGCCATCCTTCATCTGTGGAATTGGTGTTCTCATGCATGCTTTGGTTTTCTTCATCTTCCTGCCACATTCTAAAAACATGTACGTTAGGTTTATTGAAGACTCGCAATTGTCCTTGGGTGTGAATGTGAGTATAAATGGTTGTGTTTCCATGTTTGTCTTTAACCACTGACAAAGACATGAACAGTCTATAATTTTAATGGTAGGTGTATTTTTACTGGGGGAGACAGATTATGAAAAAGAAAATCACATAAAAGATTGATTTTACAATTCATTGACGGAAATAAATATTTGACCGCAAATTAAAACATTACTTGGTACTTGATGCAGAACCCCTTGTTGGCCAGTACAGAGGTCAGATCTTTCTTGTAGTTGATCACCAGGTTTGCAGACATTTCGGGAGGAATTTTGGACCACTCCTCTTTACAGATACTCTCCAAATCCTTAAGTTTTCGACGCTGTGCCTTGGCAGCTTAAAGTTTCAGCTCCCTCCACAGATTTTCTATCGGATTTAGGTCTGGAGACTGTCTAGGCCACTCCATGGCCTTAATGTGCTTCTTCTTTAGCCACTTTTTCACTTCCTTGGCTGTGTGCTTTGGGTCATTGTCGTGCTGGATTTCACGGTATAAGGCTCCATCCATATGCAGTGAAGACCTGTCCCCTTTGCAGAGACACACCCCCAAAGCATAACACTTTCCCCTCGATGCTGGATGGTGGGGATAGTGTTCTTGAGGTCATAGTCTGAATTCCTCTTCCTCCAAACACAGCGACTCAAATTGATTCCAAGCAGCTCGATTTTTGTCCCATCTGACCACATCACCTTCTCCCAATCATTCGCTGAATCATTCAGTTGATCATTGGCAAACTTCGGACGGGTCTGTACATGTGCCTTCTTGAGCAGGGGGCGCTGCAGGATTTTGATCCATTATGTTGTAGTGTGTTACCAATGTTTTTCTTGGAGACTGGTCACAGCTGCCTTGAGATCAAAGCTCCTCCCATGTTGTTGATGGGTTGATGTGTAACCTTTCTCATGATCATTGATACCCCACAAGGTGAGATTGGCTGTCAATTTATCTTTATTCTATTTTCTAATTATCGCAACAACAGTAGTTTCCTCATCCAGCCTCTTGCCAATTATCTTGTAGCCCATTCCAGCCTTGTGGAGGTCTACACTCTTGTCCCTGATGATGTTAGAAAGTTCTTTCTGTGGACAGGAAATGTTGTACAGGTAAAAAGTTGAGATAGGTGTCTTTCATACAGCTAAAGAGTTTAGATTAGAAGTCCTAGGTGTCTTTCATACAGCTAACGAGTTTAGATTAGAAGTCCTTTCTTATTAGGAGTACTTTCTTAAAGTGAGAGAACTAGTCTGTGAAAGCCAGATATCTTTATTGTTGGTAGGGGATCAAATACATATTTCACTCAATGAAATGCAAATACATTTTTTAAATGTGATTTTCTGGATTTTCTTTTAGATATTCTGTCTTTCACTGTTAACATAAACCTACCATTAAAATTATAGACCACTCATGTCTTTGTCTGTGGGTGAATTTACAAAATCAGTGAGGGATCAAATAGTTATTTCCTCCACTGTATGTGCCCTCCGATTGGCTGCCGTCAGCTGATAGGGTACAGCACACCAGTGGTCCTAATGGAAGACAAACATATAGACATAATATATAAACATAGAGTGGTACCTTGAGATGCAAGTTTTATTTGTTCAGTGACCACACGTAACTCAAAGGACTCGTATCTCAAATCTTCTTTCCCCATTGAAATGGAATGGGAATACCATTAATCTGTTCCAGCTTCGAGCCACTCGTATCTCATGGCACCACTGTATATACAGTGGGTACGGAAAGTATTCAGACCCCCTTACATTTTTCACCCAACTGAATTGTTGATTTCTTTGCATATTTATTAAAAAAGAGAAACTGAAATATCACACAGCTGTAAGTATTCAGAGCCTTGGCTGTGAAACTCATATATTTAACTCGGGTGCTGTCCAATTCTTCTGATCATCCTTGAGATGGTTCTACACCTTCATTGGAGTCCAGCTGTGTTTGATTATACTGATCGGACTTGATTAGGAAAGCCACACACCTATCTATATAAGACCTTACAGCTCACAGTGCATGCCAGAGCAAATGAGAATCATGAGGTCAAAGGAACTGCCTGAAGAGGTCAGAGACAGACTTGTGACAAGGCACAGATCTGGCCAAGGTAACAAAAAAATATCTGCTGCACTTGAGGTTCTTAGGAGCACAGTGACCTCCATAATCCTTAAATGGAAGACGTTTGGGATGACCAGAACCCTTCCTAGCGCTGACTGTCCGGCCAAACTGAGCAATCGGGGGAGAAGAGCCTTGGTGAGAGAGGTAAAGAAGAAACCAAAGATCACTGTGGCTGAGCTCCAGAGATGCAGTCAGAAGATGGGAGAAAGTTCTAGGAAGTCAACAATCACTGCAGCCCTCCACCAGTTGGGGCTTTATGGCAGAGTGGCCCGACGGAAGCCTCTCCTCAGTGCAAGACACATGAAAGCCCACATGGAGTTTGCTAAAAAAAACACCTGAAGGACTCCAAGACGGTGAGAAATAAGATTCTCTGGCCTGATGAGACCAAGATATAACTTTTTGGTCTCAATTCTAAGCGGTAAATGTGGAGAAAACCAGCCACTGCTCATCACCTGTCCAATACGGTCCCAACAGTGAAGCATTGTGGTGGCAGCATCATGATGTCGGGGTGTTTTTCAGTTGCAGGGACAGGACGACTGGTTGCAATCGAAGATGAATGCGGCCAAGTACAGGGATATCCTGGACAAAAACCTTCTCCAGAGTGCTCAGGACCTCAGACTGGGCCGAAGGTTCACCTTCCAACAAGACAATGACCCTAAGCACACAGCTAAAATAACAAAGGACTGGCTTCAGAACAACTCAGTGACTGTTCTTGAATGGCCCAGCCAGAGCGCTGACTTAAATCCAATTGAGCATTTTTGGAGAGACCCAAAAATGGCTGTCCACCAATGTTCACCATCCAACCTGACAGAATTGGAGAGGATCTGCAAGGAGGAATGGCAGATACCCAAATCCAGGTGTGAAAAACTTGTTGCATCATTCCCAAAAAGACTCATGGCTGTGTTAGCTCAAAAGGGTGTTTCTACTAAATACTGAGTAAAGGGTCTGAATAATTACTACTATAAAATTTTCAACAATTCAGTTTTTTTTCTGTCAATATGGGTTGCTGTGTGTACATTAATAAGCAAAAAAATGAACTTAAATGATTTTAGCAAATGGCTGCAATATAACGAGTGAAAAATATAAGGGGGTCTGAATACTTTCTGTACCCATTGTAGATAGTATGTAACTGTATATTGAGTTTACAAAATCTAAGACTTTTTTTGTAAATGTAAAAAACACGAAATGTTTTGAGCAAAATTATTGCCAAATATTAAATGAGGGGGCGGCATGATGGACAACTGGTTAGAGCGTCAGCCTCACAGTTCTGAGGACCCGGGTTCAATCCCCGGCCCCGCCTGTGTGGAGTTTGCATGTTCTCTCCGTGCCTGCGTGGGTTTTCTCCGGGCACTCCGGTTTCCTCCCACATCCTAAAAACATGCATTAATTGGAGACTCTAAATTGCCCGTAGGCATGACTGTGAGTGCGAATGGTTGTTTGTTTATATGTGCCCTGCGATTGGCTGGCAACCAGTTCCGGGTGTACCCGGCCTCCTGCCCGATGACAGCTGGGATAGGCTCCAGCACGCCCGCGACCCTAGTGAGGAGAAGCGGCTCAGAAAATGGATGGATGGATTAAATGAGGGTTCTCAGTGTCATGAGTCTTCAAGAGGTGATAGGTTTTACTTTAGTTTAGTTTTATTGTACAATGGAAAAAACAAAACAACAAAATCAAAACAAAACTTGAATGACGCCTGGTAGGAAAAACGGTTTCCCCACCCTTGCTTTAATACAGAAAAAAATCCATCGTTATTTACACTCATTAAAAGGTTGTGTTTAACACAGTGAATAAGTACATATGATGTTACACACATCACATTAGTTGGGCATCAATGGAGGGATTTGTCTTCACTGTGACAGTCTGTGATCCACCCATGTGGTGTCCTGAGACCTTGAACTTGAAGTGTCCCAATCAGATCTTGTAGAGACCAAAGAAGTTGCCATGATTTGAGTGACTGAGATATTGGGGGTGCGACACGTTGACCAGGACCCTGTCGTTCTGGCACAGCCACAGAGCCGACGCCAGGTAACTGTCGGCGGTCCAGGCGTGTTGCTGCTTTAGCTCATTCCGCTGGGAGCAGAACCCGGCCTTGAGGGCCTCCATCAGGGCCACGTCGGGGTACCCAGACGACCTCCTCAAAAACACCATGTGGAAAAAGGAGGACGTGGGCGAGCACTGCTTGAAGATGAGCTCCACCCGCGAGTAGATTTGGTACAGTCCGCTCTGGTTGACACGCAAGGCGCCGTCCACCACCTGGTAGGCCACGCCGCCACTGGTGAACGCAGCACCCACATCCGGCTCCCAGCGAAGTGTTTTGCTGAAGACACCTTTTTCAATTTGCCCTGTGACAGAAATTGCCTCAAATAAGTTTCATGTTGAATGCAGATTTATTTTATTATTATTAACAAAATGCCAATTATTTTTGACAAAATTTGAAAACATATTTACCACACCGGGTGGTACACCATTACATTACAAATCCAATCATCAAGTGTGTGTGTGTGTGTGTGTGTGGGTGGGGGGGAGGTTTGTCTCAATATTTTTGTCTGAAATGGGAATTAAAGCATTACCTATGACATGTGCTGCAGCCTTTTCTTCGCTCTCTTTCTTGTCCTCTTTGTTTCCTCCAGCCTCATCCAAACCTTGAAAGCATCACATTCTAACATTAGTTTTTGAGAACATTGTGAGGAATGGATTGTTTTCATGTCACAACTTACAGATTTGCATCTTGGCTCTGCCCAACTCCAGTGCTTGCTTGAATTCTTGTGACATCTGAGAGAAACAAGGGTGATGAATACTACAAGTATACATTAATATTTACCCAACTTACAAACATTACCCAGCTGGCTAACGTTTACAAACATAGAAACGTTTTGGGGTTTTTTTTGGTGTGAAAGCTCATGTGCATTTTTACCACCCAGTCTATACATCTGTGTTTGTTCTGAACACTTCGTTGAAGGTAAACTTTCACACTTAGCAATTTCAGAAAATGCACGTACAGTACATAAATCAATTTTCAATGTTTGCATTTTAGGTAAATACACTTAATTAACACCAATTTATAAAATAAAAAATATTTATTAGATTAAATGTGCATGCATGTAAAAATTATTTGTATTTTTTTTTTTTTACCGGAATGGCAGCTAACTCCCACCATGCTAACTGCTATCTCGTTTTAAGACTAACTTTATGCAAAGTTAATGCTGTTTTAGCTAAAGCAACCCAAACTGTCAACTATTCCGGGTCATTATTTGAAACAATCTCGGTTTGATTTCCGCTAATATTTGCACACAGATAGGCAGTGAGATATATTTGAATAGTTTAGGGATCATAATTGTTTAAAATGGCCACTCTGTCATCATGTCGTGTCTTTGCCACGGCATCCTAAATTTCTCTATACTTCTTCAACTTTTTAGCCCTCATTCTAGCACATACAAAGGAGATTGAAAATGATAGTAGCTGATCCTAACTGGTAAGAGTTGTACAGAAAAAAAACTAACGACCGAAAAGGACTCGCGTTCGACTAGTCTTTCCGTTAGAAGCCCATTATCCTCCCGATCTCGACCTCCAAACAAATACCGATCATGTCGGGGGTTTCCTTACCTTCCTCAAATCCCTCAGCTCCGTCTGTGTGTTGTACATCAGGTAGCCGCAGACGCCCAGTGTCGCAAACAGCAGCATCAAGAGCAGTGGGACCACAGTGGTGGCGAGTATGGGGATGAGACCCGTGCCGCCGCCGCCGCCGCCGCCGCCTGTCACCCTTCGGCCCCTTGGTAGTCGTCCAGGGTAATATTGCTGCTGCTGCTGCTGCTGAGCTCCATCCATGGATAACAATTGTTGGAAGGGATGGCTCTGGTTACAAGTCATGGTGTCGCTCCGAATGTAAAATAATGTGCAGTAAGGGTTGCACGGTATAACCAACTTGGCGTCAGAAATGAAACTGATTGGATAGATATAGCTTTCATCCTTTAATCACCTGACATGAAAGAGATGTAGAGCTAAGACATGACCAAAATTAACCTTGTGACATAATTGGTTACTCGTCAAACTGATTATTTTAATTTTAATATTGTTTAATTATTGAAACTTTATTTTATTTACACTTGGCAATAACTCTGCAACCTGCAATTTTATATTTTTGTATAGTCAAATGCCTGAATCTTTGCACATGATTTCCCACTAACGTGAGGATCATTCCTGCCAAACTCGAAACACTTTTCGTTTTTTGTTAGATTTTCATTGGTTTTAAATTGTTCGTACAAGTTGATGGCCAGGTACAATTTATTTTCATTTTACGGTTATAGTCTCATGGACATGTGCTGACGTATTATGTGACGTCTCACACCCTTTCATCTTTGCTGGAACTCCTTAGTTGTCTTGAGGTTCCACTGTATTTTTTACCATTCATTTTAAATGAATGTTCATCTAACAAAAATCTAATTGTGTGGAACAAGTTGGCATACACATATGCACAGGTTTTTTTTTCTTTTCTTTTTTTTGGGGGGGGGGGGGGGGCGTGGGGCCAACCACACGTAAAGCTCCGCGTCATGACCTCCAGGTCAACCGCTTTTGACCTTTCGACCGACTGGCTATTTTCACTGCGCTGACTGTATGCGTATTACGGTAATGACCTCCCGGCCATTCAGGATGTTCTGGTTGGGCTCGTAACTCATACGCCGGATTTGCGAGCCCCTTGGCTGTTTGTCAAACGACCCGACCGACTGTGGAGGGGACGTGACACCGCGAATGGAATATGGAGTGTGTAAGTCCACCGACTAACTTTTGTCTTTCCCAGCTGAACTACTAAATACTTTGTCCGACCTTATCTCGCGCGGCAGTCTGAGAACATGCTAACAGTAGCAACGATGCTAACTAATACGTTGCGAAGTGGCTCGATAAGTGTGGCATTATTATGAAGTCTCTGTTGCGTATTTTGCTAACATTTGAGAGTTTAGAGAGTGACCCAAATGTCTCTTTAGTTTAGTTTGACGAAAGACGTCACCAGGATGATGTATTGTCACGGGGGTTTGACTGGTCAATGCTAACGTCATTAGCTTGGAGTTCGAAGCAGGATACACAGTAAAGCAACTTGTAGAAACAAGTGTCATTTCCCTAATCGGACAAACACCACTTCCACATACATTTAAACAGCCTCTCCTGGGCTTCAGATGGATCCAAAGCTTAACCAAATGCCATAATCGGTGTTTTTATAACAAAAATTAACACTGTTCAAACTGTTACAAATGCACTTGCTTCATTTCCTAAAAAGAAGATAAGCTGTTGTTTAAATTTCCTAAAATGAAATAAATTAAGATATATCTGTTTTAAATGTAATTAAATCAGTTCCTGCTAACACAAGACATAAGCAGGTTGTTTTGTATTTTGCTTGTTGAGTGTACCCAATGCGAACTGAACCGAGGCCGTAAACCCAAAGTATATAATCGAACAGGGATTTTTGCAGTACCGTTATAATCTCCGAGGGACCATAGCTACAATGTGGCCTGCAATGAAAACAGTGACTCTATAAAGCAATGTAAAAATAAGAATAAGAAATGTCTTAATTGGGTACAGTGAAATTGAAGCATGACTTTAAAGGAGAAGTTTGGGTACACATGAATTAGAATTTTTTTTGGGGGGGGGGGGGTTAAACTGGAGTAGGATTCCCTGGGAATGAGTGTGCACACGAAGCGTGCAATATATAACTGCTAATAGGCTGTACAGTTCATTGGTATGGAGGTTACTTATGGTTGCAGGTCTAAATAAACACATTTGGGTTAAAAGGGACATTATTAGATGAACTGTTTACTAAGCTGTTTTATAATTAGCCTATTTCTAATTAGCCTGTCATTTAAAACTTGCCTTGACAAACGTTTTTCTTTCAGATTCCGACAACTCTTGAGGATCTTGAGAGGAAAAAGGATCCACTTATTGAGGGTAAGAGGCTAAAATACATAATGATGACATTTAAAACAGTTCTCACCCCTCTGTCACTCTTCCCTTCAGATCCCGAGCACAATGTGTACACCAGGTTCATGAAGTCCCATCGCTGTTATGACCTCGTACCCACAAGCTCCAAATTGGTTGTTTTTGACACGTCCCTCCAGGTCAGATATCATCTTTCACTCTCAAAGTCATGTATCTTACATTAAAAGGGACATATTCTAGGAAATGTATTTTCTTTGAGGAGCACTTTTGCTAATCATTTCTTCATTTGAGGAGCGGCTTTCTAATTTTGAGGAGCAATTTTTAGCAGCTTAATTGCACAGACCTGAAGCAGGGATTTTATGAAACATTAAAAATCTGACAATATAATGGGGGACTTGAATGTAGGGCTGCAGCTAACTAATATTTTAGTACTCGAGTATCCTACTGAAAATTCTATCAATCAATTATTTGGATAAACTATATTTTTGCTTGGTTAAGGAGCAATTTTAAATACAAAAGAGAAAATAAGACCTTTCACTTAATAATGTACGACTAATTGTTTTCTTTTTTATATAATCAACAGTTTGTAGTTCTTAAATTCACATTGTACATTGGAAAAAAAAAACATTAACAGCCTTTGTGCATCTTCAATTAAGCAGCTAGCATTTTGTGACATATTAATACATTAGGTTCATGGCTGTGCATTTATGATCTTAGACCAGCCGACTAGAAATAAGACAAATATTATTTGTACAACTATAAGTTTTGGAAGGGTTCAATTTGTCCAAACTAAAATGAAGAAATCTCGAGAGAATAAAAATATTTCCTTCATATTCTGTTACCAAAACCCTCTTCTGTTTGGGTATGTGATGATGATCCATTTTACTCTTATTCCTCTCTGCCCACATTTGCCACATTTTTCACCAACTTGACTCAAAGTTTTGTCACTTACACATTATAAGATTGGCCATATATCTCACAACGAAGCACCCTGTATGTACCGTTATGGTTGAGTTATACTGTCCTTGTCACGGTAAAAAAGAAAAGAAAAGCCACACCTTCAATAGTAATTATAACTAAAAGAGACACTCCGCAGCCCGCAGGGCTAACGTTATTTTAGTAAAGTAGACTAATGTTAAGCTCACTGATTTGCGCTATGTTAACTTCACCTTTGTCTTTTGGGTCCCTCGATGCAGCATCATCAGAATCAGAATCATCTTTATTTGCCAAGTATGTCCAAAACACACAAGGAATTTGTCTCCGGTAGTTGGAGCTGCTCTAGTACAACAGACAGTCAATTTACAGAACACTTTGGAGACATAAAGACATTGACAAAAAACAATTGTGCAAAAAGATGCAGAGTCCTCTAGCACTTAGAGCAGTTCGAATGACTAATATTGCAATAGTCCGGTGCAATGACCATTGTGCAAAGGGGGCTGAGACTTCAAGGAGTGTATGCGGTTTAAAGTGACGAGTAGTGCGATAATCTGGGACAATGTTGGTTGTGCAAAAGTTACAGATACTCCTCAATCAGTGTGCAAATGGAGCAGATGCTACTTTGGCATGAGTGGCCAGTATATGCAAATAGTGCAGCATGACGAGACAACTACAGTGAGTGCACGAGTAATACATAATTGGCCCCACAGAAATGTGACAACGAACTCAAGTCATTCGGTGGAGAGGAATGTCTGTGTTACAACGTATGGGTGTTACACTATGAAATGCTCCCACATTTTTGCCATTTCTGTCTTTTTTTTCTCTCTCTCGCCTCAATTGAGCGTCTCATTTTGCAACCATTGTGTTCCCGCTTCTTAACCGAATAGCTTCACTTCCACATATCGGTGACGTAAGCGTGTCGTGTCACATACGCCACTGCCTGCCTCCATCTTCACCACCGTCTCTGTGGTAAAACTGATTTGAAGTTTTGCTTTTCAATGTGTATTGATACGCAAAATGCGAATTTTGACCCGCACGCTTAGATGCGAGACCGCTTAATTCGAGCCTTGTTGTTGCAGTGCTGGCACAGATTAGCATCAGATAACAGCATCATCTGTATTAGATTGTGACAACTGTCACACTTGAATGTGCGATGAAGTTGTCGATGTGGGTTATTTTTCATAATTCGTCGGCATGGTAATGAAGTGCTGCCTCCACAAGGGAAAATAAGATATTCAAATCTCTATAGGCTTATTAACAATTTTCTTCACACCATATTATTCTAGCACTGCCCCCTGGTCATCGTAACAAAAGTCATTCTCAGTTTTGCCCCAGCATAGTTGGGATGAAGTTAGCAGTGGCTCATTTGCATGACACAGGACCACCCCCTCAAAACAGGTTAATTTCATCCAGGTTAAAAATAGGTGTTAATCGTGCTGTCATTTCTGATCCTTGGGCTATTTTGATAAAAGAATGTCACAGACTGAAGAACTACGGTATCTGTCTGTCTCTTTTCATTTCACAGGTCAAGAAGGCATTTTTTGCACTTGTTTCCAATGGGGTGAGAGCGGCTCCCCTTTGGGACAGTAACAAGCAGTGCTTTGTCGGTAAGATTTTTTTTAATGTATCACTATTCACATACTTTCAATTAGTTTAAAAATAAATAAAAAAATACTTGATGCTCTCTACAGGCATGCTAACAATTACAGACTTCATTAACATCCTTCATCGATACTATAAATCTCCACTGGTAAGATCGTAGATAAAAGGGTGTGGTGTTTTATAACTAATGTTTAATCGTAGAATTCTATTGTTGTGAATTGATTTTCAGGTTCAGATTTATGAGTTGGAGGAGCACAAAATAGAAACATGGAGAGGTGGGAGATTTAACTGACCTCTTAATGTGTTTTAATTATTTAAAATCTTAAGTTAATTGTCACGTTTTTACGTTTCAACAGAGCTGTATCTTCAAGACTCTTTCAAGCCCTTGGTTAGCATATCACCAAATGCCAGGTTTGTTTTTAAAAAATCTTTATTTGATTGAATTTAGTCTCTTAAAGACCCTGTAAAGCGAATTCAGCGATTTGCTTCTAAATACATTACACATTTGAAGATAATTGCTGAAAAAAATGTGCTGAGAAATATGTAATACTCAATTGTGAGGTTAAAGTGTTTCAACCATTTTAATTCTTGTAATTTTTGGGGCGTGTCAAAAACGGGGCCCAGTGACACACTTAAGCCACGGCACGAGTCGCCCCATGGGGGGCGGGGGGGGTTGGTCACTGTCACTGACGTCATAGGCTGTTTCGTACTTGAACGCTGGCAGCTCGATCCATTCCACACATCCACCATGCACCCACAGAGCTATTGTTATTACTCTGCGGTGGACTAATATGCGGCCTGAAGTTCCGCCTGTGCCCTCAAATTCACAGGATTTGACAAGACCAGAAAAAAACTTCTGTCGCTTCTGCTGTTAATAGGTTACGGTACTTTTACTCAAGAAAGTCAAATTACCTCCATTGGGATGGCCGGATATAGATATTCACACTAGAAGAGCCTTCCCCGCTGATCGTCGTGGATATGTGGCGGCCATGTTGGGAAGGTCATCGTTACCATGAAGGCAACATGTTTACATTTAGACGAACAAAAACAACAGCTTTCATGTAGTATTTGTCTGGCACTGTCTGCCTAAACGTGGATATTTCAGCTCACTTATAACTTGAGAAAACAGTAAATTGCAGATGTTTTTTTTGTAATTTTGACTGTGCATACACACACACAGCAATATCAGAATTTGTACATTCACATTTTATTTTGTAATAAAAATGTTTTTTTAATTGATGTTCATGCTGTGGTTAAAAAAAATTAGAAGTTACTCACTATTTACTCAGTACTTGAGTAATAATTTTACTGCGGACTTTTTACTCTTAAGTAATTTTTTGGAGGACTACGACTTACTTTTACTTGTCACATTATTGTCAAGTAACAGTACTCTTACTTGAGGACAATGTTTGGCTACTCTACCCACCTCAGGAGTGGACATGCTCTATTACTACTCTTACGTTTAAGCAACATTTTTGCTCATCAGTTCAGCCAGTGCGGTATTTTTTGTGCTGGTCTTTTGTATTTTCGCGGTGAAGTGGTGTGGGTTGTGGGCCTGGTTGTGGTCCCAACTGGAACCGCGAAGCACACGTAACAAGAGCTGATCCGCTAGTACATTCTGTATTGATTAGGAAATGCGGCTACAATTATCTAGTTTACTGAGGTTAATGTTAAATGTATTAAGCGACGGAGCGCTGTTAAGGATTATGTCACAACACGAAATGAACTAACTTCAAATTTAGAAATGGTCAATTAAAACATAAAAATATTGTACTTAATATTTTCCTGGAGGATGCATTTGGGATTAGCCTTTGAAGTTGGTAATAGTAATGAAGTGAAGCAGACAATGATTTTAGTCAAATCTTTTCCAGAATGAGAGTGCTTAAAGAGGAGGATGCTATTCATGTGGCACAGCTTGAAGCAGGCACCAGGTGCAGGTGGAGATGGGCCTGGCTCAAGTTGGAGGCCAGAACACAAAAGCAAAAAAATGAGGCAAATTTAATTTGAATCTTAAATTTGTACATCAACATGGACTTGAGCAATGTAAATGAGTTTTTCTGCGTAAATAATTTTTATTTTTTATTTTTTGACTTATGGCACTCTTAGTCGTCCAGATTGCTTAATTTATGTTAAAATCAATCAAATTCTCTGCGGGGACTCGGGGATCCCCCCCCAGACCTCCCCAAAAAAGGTTGGCTTTTTTTTCACCTTTTTCATGCCTTCGGTGTTTGCATGTCTGTTTCCTACACCCTGAAAATACATCTTACCTTTGGATAGTCAGCTGCCGTGGCCTCTTAAGAGTGCCTCGATGTTGGCCGTGAGCGCGTGCATGTTCGAGAGCGGAGACAACGGCTTCAATTTTCCTAATTTTGAAATTAATTTTAGATATTTTCCGATTATTTAATCATTCAAATTTGGCAGGGTTGTTAACAACACTCTTGTTTGTGGTATGTCAAATTTAGAAGACTTATTTTCACTTTACAGGGACTTTAACTATTTTTATTGTAAGTTCCAAACATGTTCTTTCATCCCTGTTGTGTTGCAGTTTGTATGATGCAGTATCTTCGCTCCTCAAGAACAAGATCCACAGACTGCCAGTAATCGACCCCCTGACGGGAAACACTCTCTACATTCTCACACACAAGCGGATCCTCAAATTCTTGAAGCTCTTTGTACGTCCCTTTTGGATTTTCTTCTGCTGTACTAAATACAGAACCTTACAGAACTTAATTGAATGTGAGTGCGAATGGTTGTTTGTTTATATGTGCCCTGCGATTGGCTGGCGACCAGTTTAGGGAGTACCCGGCCTATCGCCCATAGATAGCTGGGATAGGGTCCAGCACGCCCGCGACCATAGCGAAGTTAAGCAGTACGGAAAAAGAATGAATGAATGAATGAAACAACTTGGAACTCAACCAGCATCACAAAACGGCTTGTGTTCAACTTTGGTGGTTCTGCTGTTGTGGATCTATCCGTCATTGACTGTTATATTCTGCTGAAACTTTGTCATCCATTACTGATTTACAAGAAGCACTTGTGCAATTGTACCTACGTGTGAATGGCAATCTGTTATTGTTTTCAGATATCGGAGATGCCAAAACCGACATTCCTGGGTCAAACTTTGGAGGAGCTGAACATAGGGACATTCCGGAACATAGCAGTGGTGCGCACAGATACGCCTCTGTACACAGCGCTGGGTATTTTTGTAGAGCAGCGAGTGTCTGCGCTCCCTGTGGTGGATGACAAAGGTTGGTGGGCTGCTTGAAAAACATTTGAGTGTCAGAGGGCCTGCAGTGCCAAGCAGGACTTCGTCACTTAGCAAACTTGGCACTTATTAACATGGTAATGGTAACCTAATGGTATTAACTGTATTCAACTTAAAAGGTTCCACTGCATTTACAAGCCATGAGGTTTTTTTTTTTTTTTTTTTTACCGCTTCTTGATTTCAATTAGTCATCTTTTGTCACCCCTTCCTGGCATCTACACTGCTGAGTTGACCTTACACATTGACACCAACTGCTAAAAATCATATCCTTATCTCTCACCACCAACATGCATAAGTTGATACAGGGCCAAGTACACCTGTTATATTGACTGACACATTCTCTCTTGTGCAGGTCGAGTGGTGGACATTTACTCCAAATTTGATGTCATTGTAAGTGTATCGCAGTCCATGTTTATATTTACTTTTTTTCGACTTGATGTAACATAAAATCGATAGTTGTCTTATGTTATATTATGTAGTTGTTCAGCATTGATGATTTGGACTGACTCACTGAAGGGCTTAAATAATATATACAATGAAAAGTGAGAGCTTTCAACTTCGTCTGGAATCCAGACGGCTCTTGAGCTGGTTCAATGCGCTGCACTGCTGACGTTCACATAAGTTCTTCTCCCCCCCGTCAATCACCCACAGCTTGCTAGTTAAACAGCTGCGCAAACTTGTCATGGGGAACAAAAAGGTTTTCTCGCTCTTCGCATCAAAATTATGATGGTGGGAGCAAGTGTGTGTGTGTGTGTTGGGGGACGGAATCAGGAAAAGCTAGCAACAACTCTATAATGCAAATAAAATGAGTACTTTTGGATGCAATCACGCTTTTAAAACAACATTAAGTGCAGTCCTGTCTGTTTCCCCCAAGCCCAACATCGAACCGCCACTCTCTCACATTTATGTACACGCACACACACCTTCATTGACCCCCACACACTCGGAAACCACAGAACTCGAACAATATGCAGGGTTGCTACAGTCTATCGATCTATCTGTCTATGTCGATCTATCTATCCATCTATCTATCTAATCTAATCTATCTACAGCGGCTGACATAAGTATTTAACACGTCACCGTTTTTCTCACTAAATATACTTCCACAGGTCCTACTGACCTGAAAATTTCACCAAATGTTGGGAACAACACATGTAATCCATATCGTCAAAGAAAGTAGAACAAATAAGATCAGAAATTAAGTTGTGTGTAAAAATGTGAAAAGACACATGAAGAAAGGGAGGTGCAAAAAGGCATGGAAAGCCAAGACAACACCTAAAATCTATCAATAATCAAACAGCAATCCAGCCCCTTGTCAGTGCAAATGGGTATCAGCTGTTTCAGTCCTAATTGATGGCCTACAAAAAGATATCATTGCCAAGATGTGAGTCAAGACACATCTCAAGATGGGTAAGAGCAAAGAGCTGACTCAAGACCATCGCAAACCAAATGTTGCAAAACATAACAATGGCATTGGTTACAGGCGCATATCTAAGCTTCTGAATGTTCCAGTGAGCACGTTTGGGGCCATAATACGTAAGTGGAAGGCCAATCATACCACCATAAATTTGACTCGATCAGGTGCTCCTTGCAAGATTTCTGTCAGAGGAGTGCAAAGAATAATCGGAAGAGTTGTCCAAGGACCACCTGTGGTGAGCCTCAAAAAGACTTGGAATTAGTAGGTACTGTTTTCACAAGGAAAACGGTGAGTAATGCACTCCGTCGCCATGGCCTGTATGCACCCTCACCACGCAAGACCCCATTGCTGGTAAAAAAAAAAAAAAAAAAAAACATGTCAAAGCTAGTTTAAAGTTTGAACATTTGGACAAGCCAGTTAAATACTAGGAGAATATAGTCTGGTTTGATGAGAGCAAAATTGAAGTCTTTGGGTGCCATAATGCACACCACGTATGGAGGAGAAATGGCACTGCACATCACCCTAAAAACACCATACCAGCAGTGAAGTTCGGAGGTGAGACCATAATGGGTGTGGAGCTGCTTTTCAGCAAATGGTACTGGTAAACTTCACATTTTTGAAGGACGGATGAATGGGCAAATGTACATTCTTGACAAAAATCTGCTGCCATCTATGAGGATGATGAAAATGAAACGAGGGTGGACATTTCATAAGGATAATGATCCAAAAGATACTTCCAAGGAAACTCAATTGGTTTCAAAGAAACAAAATAAAGCTGCTAGAATGGCCCAGCCAATCACCTGACTTGAATCCAATCGAAAATCTATGAAAAGAACTGAAACTCAAGATCCATAAAAGAAGCCCACGGAACCTTCAAGATTTGAAGACTGCTTGTGTGGAAGAATGGGCCAAAATCACACTAGAGCAATGCATGCGACTAGTTTCAGGAGGCGTCTTGAACCTCTCATTGCAAACAAAGGCTTTTGTACAAAGTATTAAATAAGTACTTATTGGCGTGTTCAATACTTTTTCCCTGTGTCATTTCACATTTTTACACACAACTTAATTTCTGACCTTATTTGTTCTACTTTCTTTGTATGTATGGATTGCTTGGGGTGGTCCCAAAATCTAGTGAAATTTTCATGTCAATAGCACCTTGGGAAATATATTTATAAGAAAAATAGTGACGTTAAATACTCATTTCAGCCGCTGTATCTACCTATCTGCCCATCTAACTTGAGAATGGTGTGCTTGTTTATATGTTTAGCTACTTGCTGTATTTTCCTTGTCAAGTCTGCACTAAGTAGTTTATTTAATGTTGCTTCAACTACACTAATATTTAAGTTACCGGTTCTGTTGATGTGATTCTGTAATCTGTGGTGTATATTAATTACCAAGTAATGGGTACGGTACAAATTCTTACATTTTTGTATAGTTTCCCCACTTTAAGATCATCAAACAAATGTAAATATCAGACAAATAGAACCCAAGTGAACTTAAAATGCTGTTTTTAAATTATTTCATTTATTAAGGAAAGAAAACTATTCAAAGTTACCTGGTCTGTTGCGGAAAAAGTCATGGCTGCCTGAACATAATAACTGGTTGGGCAATCCTCAGCAAATCAAACGTTTTCTATAACTGGAAATGTGTCTTTCACATCTTTGTGGATATATTTTGGCCCACTCTTCCTTGCAGAATTATTAGAATTCAGCAAAGATTTAGGGTTTTTGAGCATAAACAGCCCTTTTGAGGCCATGCCACTGCATGTCAATCAGATTCAAGTCTGGACTTTGACTCGGCCCCTCCAAAACCTTCATTTTGTTTTTTAAGTAATTCAGAAGTTGACTTGCTTTTCTTTTTTGGATTGTTATCCTGGTGCATAACCCAAGTGTGGTTCAGCTTGAGGGCACAAACTGATGGCTGAGTATTCTCCTTCAGGATTTTCTGTTAAAGAGCAGAATTCATGGTATCTATCACCAGTCACAGCAAGTTAACCAGCTCCTGAAGGGGCAAAGCACCCCAAGACCATCACACTACCACCACTATGTTTGATTGTTGATATGATGATCTTTTTCTGAAATGCTGTGCTACATTTACGGCAGATATAACGAGACACATACCTTCCAAAAAGCTCAACTTTCATCTTGTCAGTCCATATAATATTCTCCAAACGTCTTGGGAATCATTCATATTTTTATTTTTTGGCAAAAGAAGGATGAGCCTTTTTTTGCTCTGTTTGTTTGGTCAGCAGTGGTTTTCGCCTTGGAACTCTGCCATGGATGCCATTTTTGTCCAATCTCTTCCTTATTGTTGTGTCATGAAAACTGACCTTAAATGAGGCAAGGGAGAACTGCAGTTCTTTAGAAGTTGTTTTGAGTTCCTTTGTGGCCTCCTGGGGGAGTCATTGCTGCTCTCTTGGGGTAGACTTTTAGGGCGGCCACTCCTGGGAAGGTTCACCACTGTTCCATGTTTTCTCCATGTGAGGATAATTGCTCTGGAATCCTAGAGCTTTAGAAATGGCTTTTATAACTCTTTCAAGACTGATAATGTAAATTACTTTATTTCCCGACTGTACTGAATTTCTTTGGATTATGTCATTTTGGCGGCATGGTGGACGACTGGTTAGAGCATCTGCCTCACAGTTCTGAGGACCGGGGTTCTATCCCCGGCCCCGCCTGTGTGGAGTTTGGATGTTCTCCCCGTGCCTGCGTGGGTTTTCTCCGGGCACTCCAGTTTCCTCCCACATCCCAAAAACATGCATAGTAGGTTAATTGACAACTCTAAAGTGCCCGTAGGTGTGAATGTGAGTGCGAATGGTTGTTTGTTTCTATGTGCCCTGCAATTGGCTGGCAACCAGTTCAGGGTGTACCCCGCCTCCCGCCCGATGATAGCTGGGATAGGCTCCAGCACTCCCGCGACCCTTGTGAGGATAAGCGGCTCAGAAAATGGATGGATGCATATGTCATTTTGTGGGAACTTTTTTAGATCTTTTGTCAGACTTTATTTTCTCGGGATAGATTCTCTAAGTGATTTGTTGACTAAACAGCTCTGGAGGTAATCAGGCTTTGGTGTGATCAGTAAAAAATAACCGATAATTGTGATTAGCCACAATTAATTCATGATTTAACAAGGGGGTAATTACTTTTTCACACAGGGCCAGGTAACGGAGTATTTTTTTTCCTTAATAAATGAGATCACCATTGGGTTATATTTGTCTATTTACATTTGTTTGATGATTTTAAACAAAGTGGGGAAACTATGCAAAAACATAAGAATTTGAGAAGGGGGCCAATACTTTTTCGCGGCACTGTACTTCCTCCAATTTATTAGGTCAATTTATCACAATGGCTATTTTGGTGTTTCACCCAAGCAATGTTAATCTGTCCCAGGTTAATCAGCATTTACCTATAATTTTGTAGAGCACAGATTTAAAAATACTAATTATTAAGAATTATCAAACATTTTTGAGATTCCTTTATTTGTGGAAGCAACAAAGGGATTAGGGAGCTTGTGGAAAGAACCCTACTGTCGTTGTGGTGGATGGATATGACTAATTCCACTATTTACGCTTGTATTCCATTGTGCTACATAATACCGTGGTGCCTTGATTGACGAGTTTAATCTGTTCCGTGACCATGTTCATAACTCAAAACACTTGTATCTCAAATCAACGCGCCATGGCCACCAGGGGGCAGTATAATTTAGACATACAGACGCGAAGATTTTTCCATAACTGACTCAGCTAGCTGCATTAATATGAGTCATTTTTCACAGAGGATTAAGAAGAAATGCCTCTCACTGTTGATATTATCTCTCTACATGTGTGGCTGCTCTGTTTATGCTGAGATAACTTGCCTAAAGGCTTAGAAGACCACATCCATGTTAGTTTTGTTAGCCAGTTTTTTGGGTTTTGCATTGTGTGTGTGTTAGCATTAAGGTAGTGGGCTTTCGTTAGACAAAGTTATGTGGTTGTTTTATGTTCAGTTTGACAGTAAACTGCAACTGGGAGTGCCAATAAACAAACTGAAGGCTCTTTTTTTTTTAAATTGTATTTTATTATTATTATTATTTTTTTTTTTTTTTATTGTTCACTACTGAACTACTGCTTGTTGTAAATGAGTCAAGGTCGCTGCCACCATCCTCGTGTTAGTATCTCAATCATAAAGCAAAAAATATACCTAGCAACCATTCGTATCTTGTCAAGTCACTCACAGGTCAAAGTATTAACATTTGTTTGACTCATAAAAACATACTGCTTTGTGTTCATATTACATCAGACCATGAGTCAACTTCAAGTGCTGATGATCGAATTGTGTTCCTTTTCAGAACCTGGCAGCGGAGAAGACCTACAACAACCTGGACTTGACTGTGACCAAAGCCTTGCAGCACCGCTCTCAATACTTCGAAGGGGTGCTGACCTGCAATCGCCACGAAACCCTGGAGGCCATCATCAACAGACTGGTGGAGGCTGAGGTAAGGTCAGAGGTTCCTTGATAGAAAAGTTGATACATTTTGCAAAATAATCTGCAGTGTAGCGGGGGAACACTGCCTACAAATGTTTGATTTTTTTCGCTGACGTCTGTGAGTCAAAATGGTGCAGTGCAAGTAGAGTGATAATGTTTTGTGTGTCACCAAGGTGCACAGGTTGGTGGTTGTAGATGAGCAGGATGTAGTGAAGGGTATCGTCTCCCTCTCGGATATCCTCCAGGCACTTGTGCTCACTGATAGAGATGAGGGTAAGCCAAGTGTTTCACCACACAGTAACTTTCGGTCAACTCGAAGTAATCGTTTGATTTTTCTGCCCCTAGGCACTGCATGAGGCGAACGGTATCAACACCAGAGGTGAGGCCGGAGCAAATGGAGAAAAAAGTGACACGTGAGGGTGGGTGGAGGAGGGAGAATTTTGATAGGAAAATGAATGATTGCCATCCTATATTTCCTTTACACATTTTTTCATCAGTGCAAAAATACTTTCAAGTTCAGTGCGTTTTATGAAGTGAGCAATGCAACATTATGGTAGTACAGGAAGCATCATATTTCCTGTCAGTTGAGTCAAATTCCATAACATCAGGGAGCCAAAAAAGATGCAATAACAGCACAAGGATGCTCATTTTAAAATTAAACAAGTCAGCTACTAGCTAAAGGGAGACAAGATCTTGCATTGGAAATATTTCTTATTTGTGGTGAGGCAATCAACCCATCCAAGGACACTTAGCACATTATTGTTTCTTGATGTGCTGGCATGTCATGTGTGCTAGAGTACAATATAATTTGATTGCCATCTAGGTTGATTTCACACGTCCCCCTCTGTTATACAAATACACGAAAGGCATGTTAAATTGAATTTGTGTCATCACCCAAAAGATGAGATTTGATGTAGTCTGTATGAATTGAACTGACAGCCTCAGGTTGTGATGTGTTAAGTAGCAAACGAAGAACCTTACAATCTGCCAGCATAACTACTAACTGTGCATCCTGGTTCCACGGACTTATGATGATTATGAGAAACATTTTGGTGGTGTTATGTATCACAGGTTTTAAAAGATTTTACATCTAAATTCCAAGACTATATCTATTATCTGTTTTGTTACACATACTATATTAAAAGGGATTTGTATTACTCTTGAAGGCGCTGTTAAATGGCTCTCTTTAGACAATGGTCCAACACTTAAGTAGGAATGGTCAAAGTTATCCATTATTTCTTTGGTATTTGTGATTTGCAGACAAAAAAAAATGTTTGGTTTTATTTATGTTGCATTTAATATACTGTGTACAACGTTTTTCTTCCTTCTGGGGATAAGCAAAGAATGAGTCACACTTCCTGTTTTGAACATGTATGGAAATGGAGTTTTTTGTGTTAAGCTGCAGTCAATTGTTATGTAAAGAGCAATAAATGTTCTTTGAGAATGTGTGTGTTGTGTGTTCCTTGTGGTGAAGAAACAAATCACAAAACTACATTTTCTTCATCTATTCTTTTGGCTCACGTGATAGCGCTCTCAAGGCGGGAAAACATTTACATGAAATCCGGCAAATACAATTGGACAAAACACCTTGTCTTTCATTATTGCCTTTAATCTCCAAATGCATAACTTGACAAGCTTTTACAGTGCGGGTGACAAAGACAGATTATGTGCACAGTAGTTTGTTTCAGAATGCAGCCCTTTGGGGGGGCACAAGTGTGGATAAATGCAGAGGGTTGCGTCAGGAAGGGCATCCGGCTTAAAACTTTGCCAAACAAATATGAGCGTTCATCCAAAGAATTACATACCGGATCAGTCGTGGCCTGGGTTAACAATGTCTGCTACTGGCGGTGTGGGTCGAAGACAAAGAAGAGGTAGAAAGCGGGTTCTTAGGCAGAAAGAGAGAGAGCCTAGTTCTGAATGTGGGGGACTTTGAATGTTGGGACTATGACAGGAAAAGCTCAGGAGTTGGTTGACATGATGATTAGGAGAAAGGTTGATATGTGTCCAGGAGAGCAGGTGGAAAGGTAGTAAGGTTAGAAGTTTAGGAGCAGGGTTCAAATTATTTTACCAAAAATAAATGGATAAAATTAAAATTGATTTTACCATGGTGTAGATGGGAAGAGAAATTGAGTAGGTTATTTTAAAGGAAGAGTGAGCTAAGAATGTCTTGGAGGTGAAAAGAGTATCAGATCAAGTGATGAGGCTGAAACTTGAAAGAAAGGAATACATGGAGATGAGACATAGGGCGAAGGTAGAGGTGGCAAAGGCCAAACAAGAGGCATATGATGACATGTATGCCAGGTTGGACACTAAAGAAGGAGAGAAAAAAAATCTATACAGTTGGCCAGACAGAGGGCTAGAGATGGAAAAGATGTGCAGCAGGTTAGGGTGATTAAGGATAGAGGTGGAAATGTAGATGACATTGTGATCTGCAGTGAAAACAGGGTGCAGGTGAAGCAAGTTAGAAAGGATGTAGGTATGCACTGGAAAGGAGAGGAATGAAGATTAGCCAAAGTAAGACGGAATATATGTGCATGAATGATGGGTGGAGGGGGAAGAGTGAGGCTACAGGGAGAAGAGATAGCAAGGGTGGAGGACTTTAAATACTTGGGGTCAACAGTCCAGAGCAATGGTGAATGTGGTAAGGAAGTGAAGAAATGGGTCCAAGCAGGTTTGAACGGATGGAGGAAGATGTCAGGTGTGTTATGTGACAGAAGGGTCCGTGCTAGGATAAAGGGCAAAGTTTATAAAACAGTGGTGAGGCCAACCATGATGTACGGATTAGAGACAGTGGCACTGAAGAGATGACAGAAAGCAGAACTGGAAGTAGCAGAAATAAAGATGTTGAGGTTCTCTCTAGGAGTGAGTAGGTTGGATAGGATTAGAAATTAGCTCATCAGAGGGATGGCCAAGGTTCGATGTTTTGGAGACAAAGTTAGAGAGAGCAGACTTCGATGGTTTGGACACGTCCAGAGGAGAGATGGTGAGTATATTGGTTGGAGGATGGACCTGCCAGGCAAGAGAGCTCGAGGAAGACTAAAGAGGTTGATGGATGTCGTGAGGGAAGGCATGAGGGCAGTTGGTGTTAGAGAGGAGGATGCAGGAGTTAGGCTTACATGGAAAAGGATGACACGCTGTGGCGACCCTCAACGGGACAAGCCAAAAGGAAAAAAAAGTCTGTTTCAGTTTGTATCTGTTTTTTTTTTTTTTTTTAAAGACTTTTGTGGCCAGCACGGTGACCGACTGGTTAGCACGCCTGCCTCACAGTTCTGGGGACCGGAGTTCAAATCCCGGCCCCGCCTGTGTAGAGTTTGCATGTTCTCCCCGTCCCTGCGTTAGTTTTCTCCAGGTACTCCTGTTCCCTCCCACATCCCAAAAACATGCGTGGTAGGTTGATTGAGGACTCTAAATTGCCCATAGGTGTGAATGTGAGTGTGAATGGTTGTTTGTTTCTATCTGCCCTGCGATTGGCTGGCGACCGGTTCAGGGTGTACCCTGCCTCCCGCCCGAAGATAGCTGGGATAGGCTCTCGCAGCCCGCGACCCTAGTGAGGATAAGCGGTAAAGAAAATGGATGGATGGATAGACTTTTGTGTTTTCCAACAAAGATAAATCAGTTAATTTCAAAGGTTAGAGGGCTGAAATTTGGCCACGCAGTTTTTAACAAGTTAAACTTTTAAATGCCAGCATGGAGCAATTTCTAAGTAATTAGAAATTGGAAATAAACATTGACTATGCACTAGTATCCCTCTGTATACAGCCGCTTTAGTGTAAAAAAAACTGTGATAAACATTATTACAGGAGCTTGCACTTATTGTTTACACTCGGGGCAGCCATCTTTGAAGTATTATTAGAATTCCCACAGAGTTTCCAGGCAGGACATGCGCCGCTGCACTATGTTTGGCTGGGCAGGTGGTCATCTCGTTACATCTGTGTAAACTGCCCTTCCTGATGCAGGAGCCAATCATGTTCCAGTGGGGCGTGTCCTTCCTGGAAACTATGTGAGAATCCTAATAACGCATTTTGAAAGACTTTCCAAGTGGGAAATGCCATAGATATGAATGATCCGTTCCATTTACCTCGGGAGTCGGAGTCGGAGCTGGAAATGACGTCGGTCCCGGGATGAGGTGGCTCAGGCATCTGATTAGGATGCCTCCCCGGGGACGACCCAGGACGCGCTGGAGAGACAATGTCTCCCGGCTGGCCTGGGAACATCTCGGGATCCCCCCAGAAGAGCTGGATGAAGTGACTGGGGAGAGGGAAGTCTGGGCTTCCCTGCTAAAGCTACTGCCCCTGCGACCTGACCTCCGACAAGCAGAAGCAAATGGATGGATGGATGGATGGATGGATGGACGTAACGTAGTTTTCAAGATATTCACACACACAAATTGAGAATGTTCACGTGTAGCAAGGTCCGTTCCTCCATCCGCTAGGCGGCAGTATTGCTGTGTCAGTTGATGACTTGACTGCAAGTCATTTTTGTATACGGCCGATTTAGTGTGACAAAAACTATTCTGAAGTTAAGAAACGGATTGTTCCAGGAGCGTGTACTTAATGTTTACACTTGGGGCAGCCATTTTAGAAAGCCAACTTGGGGTCGTGAGAAATCTTCCGAGTGGGAAATCCGACTTCAGACGGCCATTTGAAATTCCGGCTTGCGAGTTCGAATGGAACGGAGGGGAAGACTCACCTACGCCAGCGCGCTCTAGCAGGTGGGCTAACCAACGTGCCTACGTGGGCGGCCATATTGGGGAGGTCGACGTTCCCGTAGAAGGCAATGCATGTACATTGAAATTCAATTTGTAATTTGCTAATTTCTCCACCGATTTTTCATTAGAGTTAATTTTTTTGGCCAAAGCGTATGCGATTATTACACAACATTTGGGGAAATATTTGGGGGAATATTTTTACATGTGAAAGGGACTCCCAGTTTCCTCGTCGTAATAGTACAGTGTTGTACAACTTTTATGCAACCGTATGCAAGCACACTGTACGGGCATCCTTGGTCTTTTGGTTATCTTGTCGCCCACACGTATGGAATGCGCTGACTTTGACCTCTCTCGCTCAGCGTCGCCGTCGGTTCGGGGCTCAAAATGGGCGTCTATCAACTTGAAACTTCCGACTAGGAATTCGGAAATTATAAAGCTCATCCAGGATATGACCAACCTGAAAGGCCGAAGGTCAGTCACTGGATGGTCGGATTTGAAGGAGAAGGAGCTGCGGGCCTACCTGGGGCTGCTGATCCTGGCAGGTATGTACAGGTCGCAGCACGAAGCAACAGACAGCCTTTGCGGGAAGCACACCGGAAGGCCCATCTTTGCTGCAGCAATGTCAAAAATAAGATTCTGCCAGATAAACAGGGCTCTGTGTTTTGAAGACAAACGCCATCGACGAGACAAGCTGGCCCCCCCATCAAGGACCTGTGGAGCACCCTCCTGCCGAAGATGTTTAACCCGTGGAGGGATATATGTGTGGATGAGCAGCTGTTCCCTTTTAGGGGCCGCTGCTCATTCAAACAATATATTCCCTACAAACCTGCCAAGTATGGACTAAAGAGCTGGACCCTATGTTACGTAAAGACCTCCTACGCATGGAATCTCCAAGTCTACATGGGGAGTCCTGCTGCAGCAAAGAGGGAAAGGAACCAAGGCATGCAAAAGTCGTGTTGGAGCTGTGTGACACTGCAGGGCCACACTCTCATAACAGACAATTTTTTTACTTCTTTTCCCCTGGCTGCGGAGCTGCAGAAAAAAGATTCCGCTGGTGGGCACGGTCAGAAAGAACAAAGCTGAGCTTCCCCAAGAGCTCCTCAAATTTGGACACAGACAGCCTCTTTCGTCTGTCTTTGCGTTCACCTCCAACAGGACCTTGGTGTCCTAGGTGCCCAAGAGAAGCAAGAACATCCTGCTTTTGACTACCAAGCATTGGGAATCAGTGGTAGAGAAGACTGGGAAGAAGCCAAAAATCCTCCTGGATTATAATGCCTGTAAAGGTGCTGTAGACCACTTGGACCAGGTAAACCCAATTATTTTGTTATTGTTATTTAGGAAGGCATCACACAGTTTTTGTCTTTGAGTAGTTGCAATCTCATGTCATAAGATTATTATTTTATTTTTTTGCAGGTTTGTTGCACCTACTCGTGCCGCCGGCGGTCATGCAAGTGGTGTATGTGCCTTTTTTTAATCATTTTATTGACGTCTCCTGCTACAATGCCTACGTACTCTTCACCTCAGTAGACCCTGGATGGAACCAGAGCAAGCAGTTCAGGCAACGACTCTTTTTGGATGAGATCGGGAGAGCTCTGATCATGCCTGCTATGGCAAACAGAAAGTATCTCCCCAGACAAGAGTCTGCAGCCAGCCTGGTCCAGCAAGCTCGCCATCAGGAGGAGGAAGTGGAGGATTAACAGAACGATGACATTGGGCATAGGCAACACAACAATTTGGAATGTCCTGAAAAAGAAATAAACTATTGGTGTACTGAGCAACAGACATCGAACAAGTTGGCCAAGGGTATCAACAGCAGTTGACAGAAACATTGTGAGAAAGAAAACCCAAAGACAACAGTCAGTGATGTCACTGCCAACCTCCACAGGGCAGGGGTGAAGGTATCATAATCCACTGTTTGAAGACGAGTTCGAGAGAAAAAATATACAGGCTATACAAGATGCAAACCACTCATCAGCAAAAAGAATTGGAAGGCCAGGTTGGATTTTGCAAAGAAGTTCAGAGATGAACCACAATTGTTTTGGAAAAAAACTTTTTATGGACTGATGAGACCAAGGTTAACCTCTACCAAAGTGATGGAAAGGCCAAAGTATGGCGAAAGAAAGGATCTGCTAATGATCCAAAACACACAAGCTCATCTGTGAAGCATGGTGGAAGTAATGTCATGGCTTGGGCTTGCATGGCTGCTTCTGGAATGGGCTCACTAGTCTTTACTGACGATGTAACTCATGATGGTAGAAGCAGAATGAATTCGGAAACCTACAAGCCCATTTTGTCTGCCAATTTAAAGAAAAATGCATCCAAACTTATCAGGAGAAGATTCATCATGCAACCAGACAATCATCCAAAACACACTGACAACAACAAATTACTTCATCGGGTGAAAAAGTGGAAGGTCGTAGACTGGCTAAGTCACCAGACCATAACCCAATAGAGCATGCATTTTACCTCCTGAAGAGGAGACTGAAGGGACAAACCCCTACAAACAAGAACTGAAAGAGGCTGCAGTAAAGGCCTGGAAAAGCATTTCAAATGAAGAATGCAACAGTTTGGTGGAGTCAATGGGTTGCAGGCTTGATGCAGTTATTGCAAGTAAGGGTTATGCCACCAAATATTAAATGTTATTCAATTTAAGTTAATTTAATAATGTCTGTTCCAATAATTTTGCACACTTGAAAAGTGGGAGGCTTCAAACAAAAGGTGCTCTGTCCTGAGTTGTTTAACACATCTAGATGTAAATACCATGAAATAAAAGCTGGAATTCTGAACTTTTGTCTCATTCATCTTTTGATCTGAAACCCAAATGTCTTCCGTATACAACAAAAACAAATGAATTGACCTTGCCATTCCAATACTATTGGCGGGGACTGTATGACTTACAACACTTAAGAGCCCGTCAATTTTATGGCTTAAAGTAGGGATTTTTTCTTTTGGTTAAAAAAAAAAAAAAAAAAAAAAACTCAGCTCCAAAAATGATAATGCACCAAAATCAGTGTTATGACTTATTAGGCTCTAATTATCTCATATCAAATATTCCACTTTGAAAAAAAATTTAGGAAAATATTGCATAGTTTTTCTCATAACACAATACTGATTTTATTTGAGAAAAAGGGCATCAAAGATTAAACAAATTATTAAAAACTATATCTATGGATAGGTATAAAGCTGCTGAAAATTTTGAGGAGTTGAAAGTAAAGAAATACTCATGTATGACTTATGACACTTAAGAGTCTGTCCATTTTATGGCTAAGGACCTTCAACATACATACAACGTTAGGGATGCACAAGGTTTTAAATAAACATTGGTTACAGATGATTGTGAGCCATGCACGAGGTCAGTAGTAATGCACATGAGGCCTTTGGGGTTGTTCCATAGTAGACAAATATAAATAACAGAAAACATTAGTACAGCAAAAGACAAAAGTGCATCTGTTCCCTGAAACAAAAACACGTTTCTGAGAATTTGAGTCTTGAAAGTAGCATTCCACATAAATAGGCTCACAAAAAAAAAAAAAACACTGATCAACTACACTGTACCAAGGGTGGGGAACTTGTGGCCCGTGGGCTATTTTTTGTAACGTCATGTTGTGTGATGCTGTGGGCAGTGTATACACTACAACAGTCCATCCTTATCAAGCCAATCCTTTTCAGGTTGCATTTACACATCACTGGTGTAGTGGAACCAGATGAGTTTTTTGCCTCTGAGCAACACTGTGAAACCACCTATCACCTTCTGTTATGACTCCTTGAAAACATAATTTTTTTTAAAATTGTAATACATTCATTGTCATTGATTGCTTTCGAGAGCAGGGCAAGTCCCGGGATACATGTAGTGGTGTGGAGATGGGGAACCAGACAGGTTCTGGGTAGGTGAGGTAGGGTTTGTCAGGAATCAAGTGCCTTGAAAAGCTTGCAAAGCTACTGTTTATACAGTCATTGTTAACAAAGTGTCACATATTCTTTGTGCATCTTAGGAAGGCTAACTTCAGGAGGTGAAACTTCCATAGAGCTCTTTCCACGCATTTGGGTGCTATAAGATCAGACTTTAATGTCTTCTTTGACACTAAGCTGGGACAAGCTCTTTTTGACGCGCAGGGCAGTCAAGCGGGCAGCGCCATTGGCATACCAACACTCCCTCATTATTTTGCCCATAACCCGCAAAGCCTGGAACAGAAGGAAGAGCAGATTTCATTAAATTAGGAGAGAACTTGAATACCATGTATTTGAAATGCTATACCATGTATTTGAAATCAATCAGGACCTTTAAAAAGGGGGAGTTTGCAATTTGAAAATGTTACTGTTTGTTAAACACTGATTATGACTTGACAGTAGCGCATGATAAATATGATTTGTGAAAAAAATCAGCTGTCTCTGGCCCCATCCTGTGCCTGTAATGTAAAATTTCAACTTATTTCAGTGTGTTTCTGTACCTTCAATAGTGATTCGCAACACTTGGGAGTTGGGACTAATGGGGTTTATGCCACGGACGGGGCGGGACTTCCTGCAAAAGATTTCTGCCACCGCAAATATTTTTGGGGCCCACAGTCGCCTTGGTGTCAGGGTTAGATTTTTGTAAACAATATCTGCCAGTCAATGTTACGGCATGCTCGCAAAGTAAAATGAAACGATTCAGCTAAGTTTCAGCAAACAAAAAGCACTGCTGTCGATCATTGATGTGTGCCTTCGTCTTTTTTTTTTTTTTCTTTTTGAATGTGTGCCTTTGTGTGACGCTTCTATAGTGTTAGCCTGTGACAATGGCAGCTGCACTGCACACGACACCACTGAGCGAAGCATAGGGCAAAATGAAGAGCGATGGGGAGAACTTTTCCAATCGTGTAAACATTATGCCAACAAAAAATATTCATTGCCTATTTTATTTTGGAGCTTGTGGATGATCAAAGGCTGATTTGGAGCTAGTCACTCACAAAGAGTGCAGCCACGCTATGTATGACATAACTCCTTTCAATTCTGGATCTCTGTGCTTTTACGGGTGTACGTAACGTTCCAAGCTTTAAACGCAATCTTACGCAGGATGGGCACATAGGATTGCTACTGCTGTATCCTCGAGTTAAATAAAACAATGAATCTTGCAGTTGCTAGCTTCTCCCAAATGATCAGTTTTCTATTTATTTACATTCTTCATAAATACATTTGTAAGGCTTTCACTGACAAAGCGCAAAACCCTCTTTTAAATACGGGATACGAGTTGAGAAGGTTTAGTGTGCCGGCTGCCGTCTTGATCGCTCTCCCTAATTAAGTGGCCGGCCTCACAGATAACAAACGACTTTTTACTTAAAATCACCACGAGAGGAGGAAAAACAAGATAATGTTGTGTTGATGTAGTTTGCTTTGCTAAAAAACATTAGTAAAATATCAATGATTGTGTCATCTCGTAGTTTTGACCAAAGAATGAGTGGGCTCTAGTGAGCTAACATTAATAGCTTTGCTAGCTACGCATTAAACGATCGGTCCATATTGAACTCCAGTATTGTGGATGAATTTGCTTTAATGATACGACTCAACGCATTCATCGAAATCTTCGGTGTGCCTTGAGTGAATTGTAAATAATCCAGTCATTTAGGATTGAGGAGGATGACAAATTCCATGTTTTGGAGTGGCCATCGCAAAACCCTGATCTCAATCCTATTGAAAATTTAAGGGCAGAACTGATAAAAGGCATGTGCGAGCAAGGTGGCATACTAACTTGGCTCAGTTCGGTCATTAGAAATGGGCCAAAATTCCTGCCAACTATTGTGAGAGGCTTGTGGAAGGATATCCAAAACATTTGACCCAAATCATACAGTTTAAAGACAATAGTACCAAATACTAATGAAGAGTACGTAAACTTGCCCCCAAACTCCTGTAATTATTCTGGCATTTAGCAAAATACAAATAATTTTGGTAACCTTAATTGACCTAAAATAGGAAATGTTTAGGCTGATTTCATGCCAGACAGTGAGGAAAAAAAGCACGTCTTTTTATGTACAGTAGTGTAGTATATATCTGAAGCTGTCTGAATTAAAATTTTGGAAGACAAACATTCTGCAGAGCGCTTATCATTACCTCATGGCTCTGCCACCAGTTTGATATGTTGGGCCGTGTCTTTTGGTCACACACCACCTTTTTCATGTCTTCCAGTGAAGGGTCAGAGGGCACCAGGTCATAGTAGGGCAGCTGATATTCTTCAAGGATACCTGTTAGCACAGGACAACAGTTGAGGTAAGAACAGCGCTGTGAGTATAGAGGTTGAATAACCCGGGAGAAAAGACATCCTGTAAGACCTCCACTGTTACAGCGGCGCGCAATCTCCCAGTAGACCAGCCCCAAAGCGTAGATATCAGCACATTTGAATGAGTCAAAGTGCCTCATGTTGATTGTGTCGTCCAGGACCTCTGGAGCCATGTATCTGTGAGGAAAAAAGAAAATAATTTTTAGCGATGGTCAGAAGTCAAAGTTAAAGCATTTTCTCGGGTTGACCCACCTCTTGGTTCCTACTCTTTGGTTCGGAGCGATGTCGATGGTGTCTGTGACGGAGTCGTGACGGACAGCTAAACCCAGATCAGCAATGGCACAGGTGCAGTTCTTCTTCACAAGGATGTTCTTGGACTTTAGGTCTCGGTGGGCGATGCCCGGTTTTCCTACAAAGTTGATACATGAACAGGGATCTCGTTTGATGTGCGTCCCACGTCTGAGATGCACAAAAATGAGCAGGGACGCATGAAGCATATTTATTCTGGGTCCGTAGACTCATGGTTTAAGACACGCACTACATATGTCTGTGTGTGTGTGTTGGTGAAGAGCGTCCACACAAAGCGAATCGAAAGTATGAATCCTTGGTGCTAGCCAATCAGAGGTAGAGTGGGATAGGTTATCATTCCATACAAGTGAAATGGGAGCTTTTTCTGTACTTGATAAATGTTCATTGTTGTGGCTCCAAGCGTCCTGCATCTTCAAAGACTTCTGGTAGTAAGCGCCTGAGGAAGATCCTGACTATTCAGGAAAAGATAAAATTCCCAGATATGCTTTGGGAAGGAGGGAGATAACGAGGCTGTTGTATTGAGAATGCTTTATTTATTAATTATTCTCTCGCAATCACAACCTATGGAACGCCATACCTTAGACATTACTGCCATCTAGGGGTATTCCAAGCACAGAGCACTTCTATAGATTTTATGCTTGCAATTTTTTTGTGTTCAAGTTTACAATGGGTTTAAAAAGTGTATTTTAATGCGTGCGGGAGGGGTGAAACTATTTTTTTACATGGTCTTTCTATATTGCAGATTTTCAGCTATTACAGGTGGGTCTGGGTTCACTATATTTGCAACTTAGGCTTGATGCATTACTTCCCCCTAGTGACCTACAACAGTCAGTGATTCTTTTCACCACATGAAGAAACGAAGGAGTGTGCACCTTGCGTTCCGAGTATCTCCATGTGCAGATGTGCCAGGCCGCTGGCAGCGGTCACGGCCAGTTTGATCATCCCTTCAGCTGTGACAGAGAAGCGGTTCAGGTAGTCAAACAGGGAGCCGTACTCATGGTGGTCTGACACCAACCACAGCTGCGTCCATGTGCCATTGTCTACATCAAGAGAGACAATAACTGATTAGCCGAATGTCATTAATTTGTCTTGCTGGGAAATACAGTAGAAGCTTCAAAGTTGAACACAATCTATTCGATCAATAAATCGATTTTAGTTTACCTCATTTATTAGTAATTGGATCCATCCATCCATTTTTTTTAATAGCGTTCAAGCACAGGGAGAACATGCAAACTTTACACAGGAAAGCTAGCGTCAGGAATCGAACCACAAACTTCAGAGGCGTGACGCAGACGTGCTAACCACAAGTCCAACAATTCCCATCCAGTGTGCCGTGAGGGATCAGGTGTGCTGTGGGAAATTATCCTATTGCACTTCATTGGTCTGAAAATGTTTTATTTACTACAAATAATGTGTATGTTTGTTCATCTATTAATTCCAGCTGGTGTAGTCAACTGCAGAACAATTGAATTGTCTTCCACTACCACTTCACATTATAATTTCTGTACAAATACTTTTTTATAAAGACCCCCGAGGAGGGTGTAAAAGTCAGGTCACAGATGCGTCTCACACATTAACCACTAATGTAACATAAAAACAATAACACACACTTCAGTAGCACTCCTTTTGGAATAAGTGTAGAGAAAAAAAGCCACTAAAAGCTAAAGAAGAACCCCCCCAAAATATTTGGGATTGTTGTGTAACTGAAAAGTCGGTTAGGTGCAAATTTTGTTTGGTTTCCAAATTGTACAACCTTTGAGACGTTCGACTATACAGGACATAAAGAAATACAACATCCTCTTTCTAAACACGTGGTAGGAGAGATGTGCACCTTTGTTGTCAGCTGCTATGAAGCCCAGGATATTCTCGTGGCGTATCATGATGGTCTGATAGATTTCAGCCTCGCGGAACCAGGAGCGCTCTTCTCTGGAGGAGAAGATTTTCACCGCCACGTCACCCCCCCGCCAACGTCCTCGCCACACCTCGCCAAAGCGCCCCTTTCCGATGACTTCTTGGAGAACAATTGTTCTGGCTACGGTCCTTTGGACAAACAGAGGCAGGCCTGAACAGAACAAAGCCCACAAAAAAAGAAAAAGTGTGAACAGCGCACATGAAAGTTGGCATGCAGTTCAGTAATTAGATTTTGTCCTGACCTGAGCCAGAACCAGATGTTGACAGATCATAAATGAAGTCCTGCAGGCTCCTGTCGTTCGGCACGTAAAGGTGGTCGCAGGAGGGGTCTTCCACCTCTAGCCTCTGTCTGTGGCCACAGGCCCTCCGCTGGTGCTGACACACGAACACACCCACCAGCAGCACCAGACAAAGCAGGAGCAGCGGCCCTGCTATCACAGCGACCACTTCCACCAATCCCCACGTCCCACCTGGCCATAAACCTTCATTGGGGCCTGACTGGGTGGTCACTGAAGAAAATAAACTTGGAGTAATATGGAATGCAAAAACTCCCCTAACATTCATCAACATTGAAACAACGCGGACCTCCACTCAGGGATGTCATACATTTGTGATCACATCGGTGTAAAGTCTATATACAATGTTTAATTCTTTTTTTGTTTCAAGTGTCAGTTTTACAGTAAACATTAACTGGGAGTGACAAACAGCTTCAAGCAAGCACGCTTTGCTCTTATTTGGTGAACTGTGCGAGCACCAGACTGAGAACAGGTGCTAAGAAATACTTTAAAAGGTGTTTTTAAAAAAAATAATAATTTAACTGTGTTTTAATAATTAAATGTATTATAAGCATGTGGAAGGGGTAAAACTATTTCAAAAAGTGCTTTAAGGTCTTTTTATATCGTAGATTTTCACAAATTGCAGGTGGGTCTGGAACATACCCCTTGTGATAAACTGTTTTGTTTTTTGATTCTCACCAGATGGCAATTTGAGGTCGATGCTGTTGCAGTAGTCAGTGTAGCAGCAGTGGATGTTGACAAGGCCCTCCGCACTGAGACAGTAGAAGGGGTGTCCAGGAGGTTCGAGTTGGTCTCTGGTGATGCAAGTACGAACGTGCTGCTCTTGATCATCGATGAGGGACATGGAGGCCATGCAAGCTCCGTCCGTCTCACACCAAAAGCCCCTTCTCTCACATTGCGCAGTGGTACAGTTACACAGAAGAGCTATGTAGAAAGATGGAGGCATGATTAAAGGCTGAAGCGCCCAAGAGAGTCACAAGATATGCCTGAAAAGTCAAACAAAACTTTGGAATTCAAACCATCATTATGTGTGACGACACAAGAGACGTCAGCAAGTCTCATGAGACTGGCGACTTCCATATTTATGATACCAACACCGAAGTGAATCAGTGATGGCGAAGAGAAAGGAAAACTGCCATCTTTTACAGAAGGGGGTCTCAAACTTTTAATGCCAGCATGTATTGGCCTAAATACCATGGGAATTATTATTATTATTTTTTTTTAAATCCCCGTGAAAAAGAATTCACCAAGCGTTGGATTGTCTGCCCACTACTCACTATTCACAACCCCACAGAAGAGGGGAGAGATGTGTCAGGTGGGTGAGGTAAAAGAGAGGATTTTTTTAAAAAAATGGGTCCATTCAATCACTATAATGTAACTGGTGTGCTAGCGTTGTTTTATTTGCGAACGTTTTGTTCAAAACAACAACTCTTTTTAGTGAACATACTGAACTGAATCAGTTTATGAAATGATTCGTTTTTTGAGCTTGGCCGCCGCCGTGAGCGAGCGGGCTGGGAGTAGAAACGGAATTGCTGCAGCCTTCTGTCACTCACTTCTGAATCTTTGACGAATGACTAATGAGCAGCCAGCGTGCAGGTGGGAGTGTGACTTCATTGAACGTACTCCTATGTGATTTGCGATTCGCCAGCGTTGTCACTCACTTCGGCGAATGATCAATGAGCACCCAGAATCCGGCAACACCGATTTTAACCCTTCATCCTGCCATCCTCGCGGGATAGGTTTCACTGGCACGTGTTTCTTAAAGCTAACGGCTAATGTTGAATCAGTCAAGCACATGAAAACAAGCAGACGTTGGTCTGACGGTGTCTCCATAATCTTAACAGACTACGCATAAAGTCACGAGAGGACAGGAGACTGACATGAGAGTTAGATTCACCAGTACAAGGCAAGCTGAAGCGGCAGCAGCAGCAAAGAGTGATTCATTTGTTAAACTTTTTTGTTCGCGATCCGTCAAGGAGAGATGTACTAGTAGGTATGCAGTGAACTGTCCTGCCAAGAGTGACTCATGCGGAGGTTCACTGCGAACTAGTACAATGAGTGATCAACATATTATGCAGTGAACGTACATGAGTGATTTTTACCGTTCGTCCTCAAGGGGATAGCGTTCACTAGCATCTGTTTCTCCAGGCTAACGCCTAATGCTAAGCCAATCAAGCACATGAAAACAAGCCCACACACATAAAATAAATGTAAATTAATAATAAATGTATATATGTGCACATATATATCATCCCCTCTTTGTCTCTAATGCAATTATTCAAGCTTTTTATTAAATAATAATAACAATAATAATAACACATTATACTTATATAGCACTTCTCCAGTCACTCAAAGACACTTTACACTGATGAGATGAAAATAACAGTAAGGTGGCTGAACAGGAAGCACGGGTGCTGGTGTCAGTTACGCCGTCCACCGTGGTGGAATCCAGACAAGTCTTGCCTGCCGGCGGGAGCCTGTGTGGCTGTAGAGGGGACGCGGAAGGATATGTACGGTAGCTGAGCCCGCCGCACGGATGTTCACGAGTCACAACTGCAGCCAGGTGTTGGGAGAGTGATGGGTAGGTGATAACTTAGCTTCCTAGTTTACAATATGTGACAACAACAATGCATCGTCCTTCGGTGAACGTATTGAGTGAACATGAATCTCAGGGCTTAATTATGAACTGAATGAGGAAGGACTTGAATGATTCTTTGAAAAAGAACTGAACGATTCGGTAAGCTAATCTTTTGACCTAAACTGATTTTAGTGAAGGCGGCACGGTGAATTACTAGTTAGCACATTTGCCTCACAGTTCTGGGGACCCAGGTTAAAATCCGGCCTTGCCTGTATGGAATTTGCATGTTCTCCCCGTGCCTGCGTGGGTTTTCTCCAGGTACTCCGGTTTCCTCCCACATCCTAAAAACATGCACGGTAGGTTAATTGAAGACTCTAAATTGCCCGTAGGTGTGAATGTTGTTTGTTTATATGTGCCCTGCGATTGCCTGGGGACCAGCTCGGAGTGTTTCCCGCCTCTCGCCCGAAGATAGCTGGGATAAGCTCCAGCACGGCCACAACCCAGGTGAGGATAAGCGGTCCGGAAGATTAATCAATGAATGATTCTCGTGATTCAGTACACTCAAAAGAACTACCGTGCCCATCACTCGTGCAGCGTTCACCTGTCATGCACATTTTGGCGACAGTGACCGCAGTTACATTCAACATTTATAAATATAGTAAAGTATTGCTGTGAAACACAACACATATGGTTTTATATAGTGTATTTTCATGTCTGATATATTTATTTCTCAACTCCTCTAAGTTTGTCAGGTGACGCAAAGTTTAAGCTTTGCACATAATGCAGCCGTGTTGCCACTTAGCAATTTTTCCCAAGATGAGTGGGTGTGCAGCAACCACAAAGTGGGCAGGTACTTGAATAATTTAATTTAAGATAACTGTCACAAATAAACAGTAATTTGATCTGGTCGTTTTGCAAGCCTTATGCGTTTATCGTCTTTTGCATTTAATCGACAAACCGCATTGATGTCAAACTGAAAGCAGGTCACAGACTCATTTTGACCTATGTTATGCATAAAACAGTTAAAAAAAACAAAAAAAAAACAATTGGACTCTGATGGAAGGGGACCTTTAAGGTCAAGAGTGAGACTTGTACCAAATTGTACCACAGGGTTTCTTAAGAGTCTCTGCTTCCCCCCGCCCCATTCTAAACTTATACAAAGCTATTTTCTAATAATCATTTAGGCTTGACAAAATATTGGGCACAATTCAGCGCTCACCTCAGACTCTACACATTCAACAAAAACTCCTCATGGAGGTGATATCATGAGAGCTTTACAGTAAAGAAGCTGTCATGACGTTTAATCGGCAAGTGCGATAAGTGCCACGAGAGTATGAGGTTGAACGGTAGTAAAAAAATATATATATTTGCTGAAACAAACTCGGAACTCTTGTTGCCCTAAGATAACGTTATAACCCATCCAACGAACGATGTTGCCAAATGTCACAAATATTGAAACAACTCTCCTTTGGCAGAAAGAATGCACTACCGAGGTGAGTTACAGTCATGGACTTAATACAATGTAAAACAAAAGAACGAGACAGAGAGCAGTATTCCAATCTTGTGACAAAGCTAGCTCATAGCATATTGCTGCTAGCGGCGAGCGCCACGGTGGTTCCCCTTGTTGGTTCCGAAGTGAACAAAAACAAGATGCGACTCACCTTCACAGCTTCTGTACACGGCTAGGCAATTCACCAATACCAGTGGAATTCCTAAATTCGCCATGATAACTTAAAAAAACAGCCCTGCGTTCCGCTACATCGTAGCACGTTTTGCTAACTAAGTTAGTGTGCTAACGTGAGATGAGGCTAGGACACATGACATGAAATCCTCCTCCTGATGCAGTACAACACATTGATTGTTTAGGAGCACATCAACAAATCACTTTATCTATCTATCTATATCTATCTACATTGGGCAGGATTACTGGCATCCTCAGTTTTAATGTAAGTTTGCCACATATTTGCAATACAGTATTTACATGTTTTGCATCATTCAAAAAAAACAAAACTGCAAAACCGCCAATAAATGAAATGTACATAATGATACAGATTCATATTATGTACGTCTATATGAACTTGATGGGAAAATTTTAGTGTCCATAGGCCAGATTGAAATTTTTAAACGGACAGATGGAGGGGGTCAACCGTGGATGAGGTAAAAAAAAAAAAAATAGACAAAACAAAAGGTAAAATGTGTATAGTTAAATCATAATTCATTTTCGTTTTTAATTTTATTTCTCATAATTCATTTAATTCGCATAATTATTTAGCCAATTATTGAATAAAAAAATATAAAAACATGTTTAGTGAATATGTAGTTTTTGACTTTTTAAATTGTATTTAATTATTTATAATTCATGATTGAACTAATTATTTAATTAGGTAAATGAATCAGAAAATGAATAAATACATTTTATTGAACCATACTTTGCCCACCCATTTCACTCAAGAGGTGGACAGATGGCTAGCACCTGTGAAACTGAAGTAGTAATCGCATGAGTTTTATGGATTGTTTCAAAGCCCTGAAAAAGAAAAAATATATACCGTCATGTTCTCTAACATAGACGGGATTTAAATGATTTACAGTGGAACCTCGGTTTTGTGACTAAACCATAACAAAAAACTTTGACTAAAACCCAATTGTATGAAAACTGAAGCAAATATTTCCCATAGAAAATAATGTTCATCCAATTAATCTGTTCCAGATTAATGTTCCAAAAATATTAACACAAATAAATTTTATGGAGAATAACTATAGTTTAACATTCAGAAGACAATGTGAAATAAATATAAATGACTAATGAAAGGGATAAAGTAACATTTAAGATAACTTTTTCCTTTACTAAAGAATCTTGACGTTGAAGAGGGGAGAGGGATGAGGAGAGGTTATTGTTTTGAAGCGCTGTCTGCCATTTTCATACTTGGCTACAATTTCTTTCTTTAATTTTAAGCTGTTTCTTGTCTTCTTCATCAAAGGGCAAAAATTACACTCAATAAATAAGCACCCAAAACTTTCTAAGTGGTTCCGATGAATGTGTGGGGTGATGTTTACTCAACAAGAAAACACTCAGTTACGCATGCACATGAGATGCTTTGTGTGGGTGCTAGATTCCAGGAAATGAGTGGCTGAGTAATGCGGGCAGATGGATGAGTTTGGCTCAAACCATTTTGAACTGTACTAAAACCAAGCGATGCATGAAAACTGGGCCAAAATTTTGTCTAAAAAAAAATCCTCAAAAAACGAATTGTACAAAAACTAGGGCATACAAAAACCGAGGTTCCACTGTATCATGTTAAACTCAAACAATGTTAGAAGAGTGGATACCCGCATACTTGCGGTTCAGTGCCCACGGATTCACCTATTTGCAGATTTTTAATTTTTTTATTTCCAATTAAATTGTTTTTCCTCATTGTTTTTTTTGGGGGGGTGGCGGGGGGATTAACCCTGCAAATGCTCATTGGCAGTTTATCACCGCTTATTCAAGAATTATTTTTTTTTCTCAATGCAACTATAATGGCCGTCAATTATCTGCGGATTTTCATGATTCACGTTCCGGCCCGGTACCTGTTCCACTGTAGTTGCATCTCTTTTTTGAGTTTACCATTAATCAATAATACGTACCAAGATCTTTGGTTTAAATATTTTGAAGCCCTGAGTGGTGATTATAAAAAAAAACAAAAAACTTTGGTTTAAAAATGCTTTAGGTGGTTTAAAAAGATTTAGGAAATGTTATTTTTTGGCCTTTGTGCGCTCCCGCTCTTTTTTCTCTTTCTTCTCTTCCTTGATCTCTTTATATCTCCACTTTGGTGGTTCCAGGTAGCCTTTCTCTGCCTTCTTCTTCTTCTTCTTCTTTTCTTTCTTTGGCGTGGCCTCTGTGGATCTGTTGATATTGATCTGGGGGATACATCCCGAGGGGAACACGCTGTTCCTCCTGGCCATACTTCGGGGGATGAACTTGGAGGCGACCTTGGTGGAGGCCAGTGAGAGGATGCTGCCCCTCCTCTCGGTCTCAGCGCAGCAGGTTGTAGCGATGGACTCTGCCGAGTGGATGGAGGGAATGATGTGTGACACGGAGCCGTTGCTATGGCACACGGAACTTTCCTCCAGTTCCCTCTCAGAGTGTTTCTTCATCAGCTCTGGTACAGCGAGGCGTCTCTTGCCCACCTCAGGGGGACTGGTGGGGCACAGTGGACGACACCCAGTTGAAATGAGGGGGCTGTGGATACTGGTGGTGATACGCACCATATGGTCCAAAACCCCATTATCCTCTGGGTCATGAGGAAGCCGGAATCCAAACGTGTTCTTAATGTGATGGGTGATTTTTTCCCGGGTGCTTTTTTCCGCTATGGCCTTTGCGACCCTCTCCTTGAGTTCTGGCCACTCCGGGATGTAACTTTCACAAAATTGCTCAGCTTTTGGCCTTATTTTGAGGCGGCACAGACGATGCAGCGTCTCATAGCGACCTGTTTTTAGCGCCCAGTCCTGAGCGCACTTTCCTCTTGTGGTGTCTGTCGCATGGATGTCAGCCCCTACACAGAAAGATGAGCAGAAGACGAATGAAATACATAGCATTCAAAAGTCTTAAGCACAATTAGACTTGTTGTTTAGCTATAATGAGCATATAGAGTCATGGCAAAAATTATGAGACCACCCTTATTTCTCCAATTTCCTGTTCATTTTAATGTCTGTACCACTAAAGGTGTTTTACCTAAAGAATACAATGAACACGACAAAATGCATCTGATTCCATGACACTTTGTCCTGTTTGACATTCTTAAGCGTAATTGTATTCCCAGTGATTTTGGTTATTATCAAGAAAACCATGGAAAATGGCTAGATATCAGCTTCTAAATTAAACTCCTAAGGCCTTTTCACACTGCACTTGCTCAGTGTGAAAGGCCAAAGCACAACAGCACAGGAACGGGAGTGCGGCCATCCCATGTCCCACATCCCAGCCTAGAAGGAAGTCGGGAGACTTTCCCCGCTGAGTGGAGTGCAATTTGGCAATATGTATTTGTCATTGTTGGAAAAGAAAGCGCTAACTTTGCTTATTTTAAGGAAGAGGAGCCCCACAGTTCTGAGGTCATGGGTTTGAATCCATTTTCTCCCCACACTTGGCACCACGTTGGTTTTCTCCAGGTACTCTGTTTTCCTCTCACATTCCAAGAACATGCATGTGAGGTTAATTGAGGACTCTAAATTGTTCATTGGTGTAAATGTGAGTCTGAGTGGTTGTTTGTCCATTTGTGCCCTGCGATTGTCTGGCGACCAGTTTAGGGTTTACCACACCTCCAACCCAGAGTGAGCCGGAATAGGCTTGTATCAAAATGATTGCCTTTACCAAGACAATAATGTATGTAGCTAAAATAAACGAATTAACAAAGCTCTCATTATGATCCAGTGCAGTTTACGCTGCAAATTACAATCACAATAATAAACTTCTTGTAAAAATAATACATCTCTGACACTGTCAATAAAAACTGAGTTTGATTATCTTTGCAAAGGCAGACATTTTGCTAAAGATCTTGGATTGGATCCAATTTGATATCATATACAAACATGTGCGGCATATTCACTTACGGTAGCTAATCTACAAGGTTCCGGATTATAAAATCAGTCATTACAATGGGATGTTTTTAGTGTGATAATATGTTCAGAATGATCTCTTAAACCGGCCTGGCGTCATACTCTGATGGACAACGTTATCTGGCTTAAAATACGGACAGCTCAACGTCCTGGCTAGCTATTCTGGAACTGTACGTTTGGAGGTTAATTGGATAACGTCCAGCTTTCAAAAAAAGATCTGTGTCATAGTAGAGCAACTCCTGTGCAAGAGTGTCCTTGCAAGTGATGACTGGATATGAAAATCAAGAAAAGTGCATTTTTCATCAAATTATCTTACATACCGGCCATAACAAGCGCAGCAACCACGTCATCGCGGCCCGTCATGGCAGCTTTGATGAGGGCTGTGAAGCCTCGGCAGTCCTTTATTTCTGTGTCTATTCCAGGATAATAATTTAGGAGGTACATGACCGTGTTGACATGACCTGGGGATTAAAAAGCATCAATAGAAAGCATGTAAATAATATTTGAATATACATTTTATACCCAGAAGTCGTTTGGATGACAAATTGCTATGTATTGCAGCGTTTAGTTCTGACCTACCTATCTGTGTGTAGTTCTGACCTACCTGCTTGGGATGCAATCATCAGTGCTGTGTTGCCTTCATTGTCCTGATGATTGATGTTTATATAGGGGCAGGTGTTAAGCCCATATACAATGTCAATGAATCCTTTGCAGCAAGCCACCATCAAGCCATTCTGTAGGGAGTAGTTCACAGTTTGGATGAATTAAAATAATGGACATGCGGTTAGGAAATTTAGATGCTGCTCTAAATCCATTAAAGTTCAAATGTTTTTTTTTCTTTTTTTTTGCAAACAACTGTATTCTTCTCACCTACAGTATTGTCATGTTTTAAGAAAGCTATGTACATATTTGGACTGCAACTAACGATTATTTCTTTCCATCCCTTTATTTGAAAACAGCATATCATTTATAATTGACAGTGAAGAAAATACAGAAAGATAATTTATTATGATTCAATTCCTGGTTTGGTTACATCTGTTAGAAATTAGGCAGAAATGGTCGTTGTTTTTCAAAGTAAAAGCAGATGTTTGCAAATGTCTTATTTTGATTAAACACAAAGAGAATGCATCTGCTTTCATGGAGGACTACAGAAATCGGAGAATATTTACTGTTGTTGAGAGACTGAAGATCAGAGGATTTGGACAATTTTAAGTTAAACAAGGTCTCTAAAGGATTAATCGATCAAAATAGTTGTCGATTAATTTGATACCCGATTAGTTGCCAATTAATCGATTAATTTTTCCCCTCTAGTACATATCAGGGGAATTGTTTTAGCAAATATTTGCACTTGCTGAGCTTTTGTAGCACCAGTGGGATGTTTTTCTGATAATTTATTCATTTTGTATTTTTTTAGGAATCCCCTTGGAATAGTCTAATGAATGTGTTTTTTGTCATGCTATTTTACATCTTCATTTATAAGGTTGTATAGTTCTTGGTGATATTTTACACTCTCAACCTAAGAGATTTGTATTTCCTTTCTTAACTTTAACTGTGTGTCTTCTATGAACCAGGAGTTTAAACTAAACAATTGAATGGAATTAAATCTCAGCAGGCAAAATCTGTGTCACACATCTTCTAAATCATGTACTCTTACCCAGTTATTGATGTCCAAGTCCATGACCTCCTCTCTTGTCACTCCTCTTTCCAGAATCCTCCGCAGTGAGCCCAGGTCATTGCGGGCGCATGCTTGGTACAGTGTGGATGCCGTTCGCCCATCAGATGTCTCTGGGGTGTAGTCTGGCAGCACAGAGTCGTCTGACAGGATGCTTTCCGAGTCCCACCCCGATGGAGACCCGTCCTCCTCGTCAGGGCCTGCACCCAAGTGAGGGTCCTCTGCTGCAGTGGCCATCTTCCAACAGCAGAGTCAAGTGAGATGAGGCTCTATCCTCTGGCTACATCTACCAGGGACAGAATAGTATAATGCATCAGAGGTGAAGACAATCATTACAATCCGACAATAAGGCCTAAAACACTCATACACTGGTTTGTTTACGGACAACGTGATCAATGGCAGCGAGAGTCCACTTGTCAGGGATTATGGCTGAATTACCTGACTGTCATGGACTTCGTGTAGCCATGTGAGGGCCCTCACAGTTAAGTAACTGGATCAGGAATTAAAAGCCTTGCTAAGTGCACATGCCTGCTAAATAGGGACTAACCCTGCACCTCAGAATAACCTCAGGCACGGCTGGCATCCGTCAGCAGCATCTATCTAATCACAACATCACATAAATACATTCACAAAGAGATATCAAACATACTATAATGTGTAATGTAACAGCAAGTGTAAGCCAAAAGATATCTGCATGCAGATCACGCCCTGTGTAACTTCTGCTTTTGGACGACTTCCAACTTCTTCCGGTACTCCCGCCGAGCAGCTGAGAAGTTAGTTCCCTGCGGTGCCTCCGAATGGATTTACTTTACTCATTTCCATCCCACATGTCGTGGTGACGGTGGCACGGTGGACGACTGGTTAGAGCGTCTGTTTCACAGTTCTGAGGACTGGGGTTCAATCCCCGGTCCCGCCTGTGTGGAGTTTGCATGTTCTCCCAGTGCCTGCGTGGGTTTTTTCCGGGCACTGCGGTTTCCTCACACATCCCAAAAACATCCATGATAGGTTAATTGAAGTCTCTAAATTGCCCCTAGGTGTGAATGTGAGTGTGAATGGTTGTTTGTTTGTGTGTGCCCTGCGATTGGCTGGCAACCAGTTCAGGGTGTACCCCGCCTCTTGCCCGATGACCCTTGTGAGGATAAGCGGCTCAGAAAATGGATGGATGGATGGATGGATGTCATGGTGCCATGAAACTGAGAGGAGGAGTCATCACATTCGAATGCACAGTCTGTCTAACTATTGTTCTCCGCTCATCCCACTTAAACCTTTGCAGGGAGGATTACTTGCTGCTTTGGCCATTTTTTGTCAATAAACACAACACTGGTGGTGGAAAAACTGCTCGGATTTCTACAGCTTGACTTAGCCATTTAGAATTCCTACTCTGTTGTATGACATTTTTGTCACTATTTGTTTTTATATTTCCCACAATAAGAATTCTTCTTTGTCGGATGGACTGTAACAAGTACAACACTGTGGTAAAAACTGAGACCATCATTAGATTTTAGGAACGCTAAAATGTTTGTTTTTGTCATTACTTTTCAGATTTTACTGTGTGTTTCGGTCCAGTAATTTCTTTATTATTATCTAGTGGACTGTATATAGTCCACTTTTAAATTGTGAACACTTTGTGAGTCTTTTCTTTGTATCGTTACTTTACTTACTTACCATGTACAGTATAACATTCAGTCAGTGTCTTTATCAGAATACATTTATAAAAAATAACAAAAAAGAAATACATTATAAAACACTAACATGGCAAGCATGTAAGATGACCTCTTACACACACATAAGTATACTTCCATGATATGCAAGGTAATCAAACGGTTCATAATAACAAAGTTACCAATCATCTTATTATATTAAAATTCATACGATTAGGGCAAAAACACATTCACAGGTGGACACAATTGTTGGTACCCCTCTGTTAATGAAAGAAAAACCAACAGTGGTCACAGATACAACTTGAATTTGACAAAAGTAATAATAAAAATGTAATCAACATTAACCAATCAAAATCATAGATTGCTTTTGAATTGTGGTTCATCAGAATTATTTAAAAAAAACAAACTCATGAAACAGGCCTGGACAAAAATTATGGTACCCCTAGAAAAGACTAAAAATAATTAGACCGTAAGGACATGTTCAAACAAGGGGTGTCCTCTAATCCAGAACAACCTCCAAAGAAATTAAATGTGAACTCCAAGATCAAGGTACATCATTGTCAGGTTGCAGATCTGTCATTGTTTGAGGCAAAGTGGACTTCATGGGAGTTGACCAAGGAGGACACCACAATAGAAAATAATTATAAAAAAGCGAGACTGGAATTTGCCAAACTGCATGTTGATTAGCCACAAAACTTCTGGGAGAATGTCCTATGGACAGACAAGACAAAAGTGGAACTTTTTGGCAAGGCACATCAGCTCAGACAAAAATGAAGCATATGAAGAAAAGAACATTGTCCCTACTGTGAAACATGGTGGAGGATCTGTCATGTTCTGGGGCTGTTTTGCTACATCTGGCACAGGGTGTCTTGAATCTGTACATGGTACAATGAAATGTCAAGAATATCAAAGTATTCGAGAGAGAAATGTGCTGCGCAGTGTGAGAAAGCTTGGTCTCAGTCGGAGATCTTGCAACAGGATAATGAACCAAAAGTAAATGAACCATTTATTCTTTGCCACAAATGAATTACTGTGAAAAAGTGGCCTAAAACTATTGCTGATTGATGATAATCTATGTAAAAAAACATGTACAGTACATGTACAATATTTTTTTGTCTTTTATTGTAAAGAGCATATGAATGATTCAGCAATTTGGAGGTACAAGGATGATATATGACGTAAGATGACGTAGCCCAGAGGAATCTCATGAATTGACTCTCACGCACACTATTAATTTCATCAGTGAGAACCAGCGTGCTCCCAACAGATGGGACTGTTTTCAAGCACTCAAGTGCAAACAAACAACGGCAGCCTATCATGGTTAGTTATATCACTGCTAAAAAGGAAGATGGGGGCGGGGGGCGTAATAAATACACTTCTAACTAGTGGAATGCTTTTGCGGATGTAAAATTTTGAATTTTACAAAGAAATATGACAAACATTTACAGGGAAGTTATGCAAAAGGTCAGTGGACTCTCAGTCAAAGTCAGAAAATTGTTGTTTCTTTTTTTAAATCAACCAGTGAAGGTTGTGTTTTGGTGTTTTGTTTTGTTTTTGGCCATTTATTTTTACACTTGTTAGTACTGTCATGTTTAAAAAAACAAAAAACGTGCCGAGCAAGGGTAACTGATAAATAATAAAGACAGTGTTTCTAATTGATTGATTGGATGTATGACATTTAGGAATGTTAAAATGTCACGTAAAACAGTACAATTAACAACGATAAAGGTGACAATTGGTCCCTGGAATGGATTATTTCTATTTCCAATGGGAAAATGTGTAGTGAAATCTGAGTCAGAGGTTGCACATGGGTCCTTGCCATTTCTTTCTTTCTTTGAAACAAAAAAAAAATAGAATGCACTCATGTCATTGCCTCATTTGACCTCTGAGTCTTACAAAGAGTTACCTGAACCTTTTATCCTCCTTTCTTGCCCTGTTCCTGTTAAATGGGTGACACCAACACCGTCGAGTCGTTTTACAGCATATACTACTCAAATTTTAATGTTCCAAATTAGTTAAAATCAAAAGTTTCTTTTTAGGACCAGCTGGGATAGGCTCCAGCATGCCCGCGACCCGAGTGAGGATAAGCGGTACAGAAAATGGATGGATGGATAGATAATACGTTTTTGGTTTATATACACAGTACGCGTGTGTGTTTGAAGAGGACAATTGAAACATGAGAAACTTGTGAAATCACTCAGGGAGATGTAAATGTCTAAACTGTAATCTTAACAACATTTACAATCAATACTCATGATGATAGTTATTCAAGTTTTCTGAGACAGTTCAAAGGGCTGCTGTGGGAATGAGCCCATGGGACTTGTGGGACGTGGCTGTGGGCCTGTCTGGACACATTGAACTCCCTCCCTTTCCTCCTCACTAGAGTGGCCTGAGGAGGGATCCCTCTGCATCTGACCAGCTCTCCTCATGTGCCCAGAAGAAGAAACATTCTCTTCTTTTGTTCTCCTAGAGTGAAAGCCAAACACACTGACTGACATGTTTTCCTTCCTCTTCCTCTGTCTATCCACAGACAAGGATACGCTCCATAGAGGAGAAGAGTGAGGGAGATCTGGAGATGAAGGAAGATCTTTGATTCACAAGGAAGAGCAAGAGATGAACAATGAAGACTTTGGCAAAAGTACAAGGGAGGACTCAACAACTTAAGGGATACAACGTTGACAAAGTGAGTGTGCCATTGTCATAGAAATTAGGTGAAATTTAAAACATAAATTTTCGAAAAGCTTACTGCTGCGCATGCATTCATGTTTATCCTTGAGAAGTTTGGGTTAGCAAATCTAACCCTCCATCAACTTCAGTAAAATTTAAGTTATGCTCATTTTATTACTATATTATATTAGTTGTGCTTGTCTGTGTAGAATGAATTGAATTCAAAGATTTTATAATATTGTATAATATTCTATTCTTTATAATATTCTAATATTCATACTTTCAATTCAAAAGTAACTTGTTGGCGTCTCTGTTTTTTGTTGTTTTAAAAAGCATACATTTTTGCTTTTCTAATTGTTGTGCTGTTAAGTGTAGTGCTGTCCGAAATATTCTGCTGATAAGAAACCACTCAACTTAATTTGTTAACACACACACTTTGTGTAGGATTTCAGACTGCAGCAAGGAGAAACTGTTGACTGATGACAACAATCAACACACCAATATGGAGTTCAAGTCGGCCAGGAGGTCCAATGTGGCTGCAGGATGCAATGGTAATAATAATAATAATAACTATAATACAGCATGTATTAATTGTTAATAATATAAATTATAACAATAGTATAAACATTTAATTCACAGGCTCCTTTTAAATCAGGGAAACTTTACATGCCAGGGTGTCAAACTCATTTTCATTGTGGGCCACATTGTAGTTATGTTTTGTCTTAGAGCATGGGTCACCCGCCTTTTTCTTCTTTGGTACTGATTAATGTGAAGGGCTACCAGTTTGGTGCACACTTCTGACATAACAAATTTGTTCAAATTACCTTTGATTATATGTTATTAGTATTTTATAGTCATCTACTGTTTGTAAAAACACCGATCATGTTAATGATTTCTCAAAATAATGATCAACAATGATTTAACAAGGAGGCACAGTGGGTGACTGGGTAGCACATATTGCCTCACAGTTCTGAGGTCCCGGGTTCAAATCTGGCCGCACCTGTGGGGAGTTTGCATGATCTCCCCATACCTGCGTGGGTTTTTTCCGGGGACTCCATTTTCTTCCCACATCCCAAAAACGTGCATGGTAGGTTCATTAAAGACTCTAAATTGTACGTAGGTGTGAAGGTGAGTGTGAATGGTTGTTTGTCTATGGTGCCCTGTGATGGACTGGCGACCAGTTCATGGTGTACCCTGCCCCTCGCCCAGAGTCAGCTGGGATCAGCACCAGCACACCTGTGACCCTAGTAATAACATAATTAAATAGAATTTAAAGAACTTCAGATCATGATTTCATGCATTCATTGTGCAGCTCCTCCTGGTGTGTGCGCCTTGGCCACCAGGGGGAAGTAGAATACAAGCATTAATACCTACAGTGGCACCTTGAGTTACGAATTATTACTTTAATTACTTTTTTGTCAGCGTGTGGTTAAAAATAAATATAGAAATAAGTGAAAACAAACTACTTTAAAGAAATATAACACGAAATAAATAATACAGTCTGTTACTCATTGGGAGGGGAGGAGGACAGCTCCTCCTTGAAGAAGAACCTTCTTCCATAATAACACGGGGAAATACTGATTGGTGATGATGTTTTTTTTTTCTGTTTCTTTTCTAATTTAGTGGCTAACTTTGGCACAACAAACTGATCCAGGGAAACTTTTCTTTTTCTGTTCATAAAAAAACATCAAACTGGGAGGTCACATTGTCATTTAAAAGATTAATTGCTCTGTTGGCCAATTTCTTTTGATAATTTTTTTTATTGCCTCGCTCATGCTATCACCAGTGAGTGGTTTCTCATTTTTGTCGGTCTAATAAAGAGCAAAAACATAATAATGATACAGTGCCTACCTTAGTTGCATTGCGTGCCGTGCAGTCAATGACAGTTGCACAACGCAGAGATCTTTCTGCTTATTTATAAAAAGTGCTTCCAAACACTATCTTTTAGCAGTTTCCCTTTGGGTGTCATTCTGACTGTTTAGCCTTTTGTTTACTTTTTAGAAAAAGTTCCGTGTGACGATAGCGCACCTTTCATAATGTGGCTGTCATGATCTGTGTTTTGGTTTGGGTTGTGTTTGGTTTTGTTTTATCTTTTCCTGTGTTCCATGTTTTTCATGTCTTGTGTGCTCATTTAGTTTTTGTGTCCACCTGTTCTCGCCAACCTTCTACCTTGTGTCGAGCAATCAGATCCCTCCAGCCACTCGTGTCTTGACCAGGTGTTCCTTATTGTCTCGTCAATCTGTTTGTATTTAGTTCCCTGGTTTCTTTCAATTCATTGTCAGGTGCCATTGTCTCTCTGTGTCACGTCATAGTCGCCAGTCGTCGCTCGGTTAGTTCACCAGTCATGTTTTGGGTTTACTCAAGTGTTACTTTGTTTAGATTTTGGACTTTGTTAATTTAGTGTTTAGATTTTTCCATGATCTTTTTTAGGAACATCTTTTTTTTTTTTTTTTTTAAATACTACTGCGTTGTTTCCCTGCACTTGGGTAATCTCTCCGTTTTTGCCTTGCCTTCAAAAACCACAAATATGACAGTGGCGGATGTTGGTCGGGTCTGATCTGCTGAATGTGCGTATAGGTTGAACTACAGGCCTATGTTTACCTGCCTTCAGTGACACATAGATCTGAGTGTCATCTGCATAGTTGTGGTAGGACACTTTTTTTGCTGTGTTAGTCGACCCAATGGAAGCATGTAGAGATTGAACAAATGGGGTCCCAGGATCGATCCCTGGGGAACCCCACAGATCACGACCATTTTTTCAGAGAGACAGTTAGCAATATCGACAAAGTATGTGCTGTTCTTCAGATAGGACTTGAACCACTTTAGAGCAACAGCAGATATTCCCACCCGGTTTTCCAACCTCTGTAATGAGATCCCATGATCCACTGTGTCAAAGGCCGTGCTCAGGTCCAGCAGAACTAAGACTGAGACTTTGCCTGCCTCTGTGTTCAGATGGATCAAAGCTGTCTCCGTGCTGTGGTAGGGTCTAAAACCAGACTGGAAAGTGTCAAAAACATTGTTACACAGGAGAAATTCGGTGAGCTGATGGAAAACGACTTTTTCTCGGACCTTGCCTAAAAATGCCAGATTTGATATTCCTCAGTACTGTTGCAGCAAGACTTCTCTTCTTTAGGAGAGGCGTAATGACAGAAGTTTTCAAGGTTTTTGGAAATGTTTCAGTCTGAAATAAGATAACTAAATAATAAACTGCTCAGCACCAACTTTAGAAATCTGATTGGTAACTCATCAAGGCAGCGACAGTGACAGGTGTGAAATGTGTCAGTTCTAGGTGACTGAAGTGTTGTCATTTGTGTGGTAGAGATTATTGCATTTTTAATACCTTGAACTTTGTCGTTAAAGAATATTGAAAACGTAAATGTAGAAGTGAGTTCTAAGGGCAGTGAAACTGGAGGGTTTGTTAATCTGTTTCCTGTGGCAAACAGGAGACAAGAGTTGTTGCTGCATCTTGTGATGATTTCAGAAAAATACCTCTCCCTTGTTCTACACAAAGTCAGGTTGAACACGCATAACCTTTCTTTGTAAATCTTATAATCAACATGGAGATTTGACATACACCATTTCCACTTGGCTCTCCGGCACTCCCCTTTCTGTGCCCTGACTGAGTCTCCATTTCTCCATGGTGCCTTTTGTCTATTTTAACCATCCTAACTTTGACAGGAGTAGACACTTGATTTTCTTTAGTGATTCACAAAAAATAATGTGGTTGCAAAAGTTATAAGACAACCTATCTAATATTTAACTTCTAAATCACAATTTTGGGCTATGAAAGAAAAGATAGGCTTAAGACATGATTAGGTAACACACAAAGTGAAGCGAGCACTTCCATTATTTTTATGCTGCAAAGAAAATTCAAGATACAAAGGTCATTTTATCATCAAGTTAGGAGTTTAGCAAAAAAAAAATTGAACAACTCTCAACTTTGACCTAATGATTAAATATTGAGTGGTTATAGTCATTCAAAGGTTATCTCATGGAAAAGAACCCAGCACATTTGAGAAACATTCAAGTTGTGCTGGTCAAGCGTAAACAATAATGAACATGTGTTGCATAATCAACTGATGAATCAAAATCTTAATCTTTTCCTTCCCTGACTATTTCCTTTTTCTGGTTCGTGCGAGTTTATGTGCATTTGCATCACACTACTGGCTGCCACATGACTTGACAGCTGTACTCAGAAGATCATCTAGTCATGAATACTTAATCTTGGTTTTGAGATTAACTCTGCCGGCCACCATCCTGCCAGCTCATATCACTGCTGATATTTCCACTTGTAGCTTTTTCCACCACAGATTTTTTGCTACCTGTGGTCACAAAGGCAAGTAAGGAGTGGGCTTTGTTGTGTGAGCATGTAGGTTAGACATGGCTGAGGAACATGGACTCAGTGGCCACAGCATTAGGTTCACCTTCACAGTTGAGTAAAATCAGTAAAAGAGTTAATAATAATGCTAGGTTTTGAGCATTTTTGTCATAGGGTATTCTTTTAGCAATTAACTGATTCATTCCGTGACCACGCTCTTAACTCAAAGCACTTGCGTCTCAAATCATCTTTGAAATGAATGGAGATGCATTAATCCGTTCCAGCCTTCCCCCCCACAAATTTTTTTTTGCTGTGTTTTTAAACAAAGGAAAACATCCATCCATCCATTTTCTGAACCGCTTCTCCTCACTAGGGTCGCGGGCGTGCTGGAGCCTATCCCAGCTGTCATCGGGCAGGAGGCGGGGTACACCCTGAACTGGTTGCCAGCCAATCGCAGGGCACATACAAACAAACAACCATTCGCACTCACATTCACACCTACGGCAATTTAGAGTCTCCAATTAATGCATGTTTTTGGGATGTGGGAGGAAACCGGAGTGCCCGGAGAAAACCCACGCAGGCACGGGGAGAACATGCAAACTCCACACAGGCAGGACCGAGGATTGAACCCGGGTCCTCAGAACTGTGAGGCTGACGCTCTAACCAGTCGGCTACCTTGCCGCCACAAAGGAAAACAGCACTTTATAATATTTACTTTATAAAACAAAGTAATACGATAATTTAATAGAACGTACAGAACTTTGTGCATCATCATAATTCATTGCAACTCCTTCTGGGGGTTGTGATTTGGCCACTGGATGGCAGTATATTACAGTTATGAAGACACAAAGACAAAATACAGTATTCTGCAATAACATTAGTCATTATTCACAGAGAATAAAGAAAATATGCCTGTGAATATTGTTATATTGTCTGTCTACATGGGTTGATGCACCGTTTGTCTTCAAATATCCGTTGCTTGAAGGGTTATAACACCGTGACTATCGCTGCTAGCCGGTAGCCCGTCTATGTCATTTTGCATTGTGTGTTAGCATTTAGCTAGCAGAAGACAAAGTTGAGTAATCGTTTTAAATACACATGTAATTCCCTTTGTTTTTCCGTTTAGTTTGACAGGAAACTTCAACTGGGAGTGGCTTTAAACAGCTTGAAGTTTTCTTTTTTTGAAGAATTGTTCACTCTCTCCCAAATTGCTGCTTGTCGAGTGATTTAAGTTGAGTTCACTGCCCATTCAGTGTTATTTATTTATTTATTTTTGGTTGCAATTCCCCAAAAAATAATTGGCCGAATGATGGCTAATATCTCAAAAAACTCGTAAGTCAGGTCACTTTTAGAATTTCAAGTCACCACTGCATGTTTATAATTGTGGTTATGGGGTCAAGTGTTTCACATTTTGATTAGTTAACGATAGCAATGCCATAGTTGTATTGTTGTCCCATTTCAGTATCAGTTCTTATTCTCTTTCCTCTTGGTGAATACAGTTTCCATTATTAAATAAGCTGCTTACCAAAACTGAAGCAGCGTGTAAAATCATAGTGGGGAATCAAAGGAGGGGGATCAAGGGGAGCCAAGCGGGTGAGAGGAGGCGGGGCCAGGATGTCAACGCTGGCTGAGCCATGTGAGCGTGTTATCCCACCCTCATCACATATCTCGCCACCCCCCTTTTGTCTCTATCAGCCCCTCAACTACTTATGGTTCCTCCCATACGCTCATTGCCTACTATCTGACCACAGATAGAGTGAGATAGAGTGTTTAGACCATTTTTGTCTCTTTTCTTTTTGGAAAATGACTAAGGGAAAAAGTTTGTCTTTTCCTCTGGGGATTACCACCGGAATAGTGCGTTTGCATGTGTCAGTCTTTGTCCAGCACTATGCTTGCATCCGATGTGACTCTTGAGTGTGCCAGTGGCAAAGGATGGTCATGAGAGGGGGTCACCAGCAACGGGGATGCGGGTGTCAACACCTGTTTAGAAAACTACTCCGTAAATGTGGGTGCTGCTTTGTCCAACTCAGAGGTACAGTACGTGGATGCTTGCCTAAAAAAACTTTGTGTGTGTTGTCCTTGCTGTACTCCTACATTGTCAGATTTATTTTATCTACGTTTTAAAATGTTCACCTATTCCTACTTTACATTTGTTCCTTACCTACCAGCTTTAAAATGTGGTATTTGGACAAAATAGATGTCTATCACTTATGGGCTTCATAGTAAATGGAAAATATGGAGATCAGGTTAGAAAAATTAAATTTTATTTTATACATCCTGTATACAGTCGTGTGCAGTGGCACATTAGTGTGCCGTAAGAGATCATCATGTGTGCCCTGGGAAATTGTCCAATTTCATGTAATTGGTCCGAAAATGATTTGCTCCAAATAATGTATCTTTGTTCCTGTATTTATGCCAGTGAAGTATAGTGACAAGCAAAACAATGCTCTTCCACTAACTATGTATCTACTTTTGTGACATTTTTCTTTGGTGATGTGCCGTAAGATTTTTCCAGAATATAAAATATGTGCCTTGGCTCAATAAAGGTTGGGAAAACACTGGTATGTAAGAGGTGAACAAAAACTATCAAATATTCCTATACAAAAGGTTATATTTACTACAGCAAGCTTTACTGTACACCGTCGTGCTAAAAAATATTGGCAGCCCTGGGGTGCCAATATTTTTAGCTGTGACTGTATAAAATGATCAATTAAGATTACCAAAATTATTTCTATCTGCTAAATGCCAGAAAAGTGAGAGAATTATATTTTTTAGACCTTAAGGGGGCCAATATTTGTATACTATACTGTATGTATAAACATGCCTTTAATTATGAGTGCAACATCAATATTTGGTCGTCGCATTAGTATAAATCTTGTTTTGTTCTGCTGTATAACATTGGTAATTTTGTATGCACTGTGTGTGTGGTACTGGGTAAATACCAAAATGAATACTCCTGATATTGTAGCACTGGTTTGGAGCCAAAGCAACTAAACACACAGATGCACACAAAGATGTGCATGCACACAGACACACACACACTTTATGTGCGATCACTGCCTTGACCTTTAAATCCTGTGTTGTTCCAGTTGTTCACAGAGTGATTACAGAGCCGCTCTATGCGGATGGATGCTGAGAATTAATGTGACGTGAAAATGAAGTCTTGCTGAAGAGTTTTTATAGGAAATAAATTGGTGGGGCACCAACCACTCAGGAGACTACATACGCCAGGAAAGCTTGGTACATTCTATTACTGTTGCAATGCTTTAAAAAAATAAATAAATATTCCAATGACACTTTACAAGAGAAAACATAAATCAAATAGTCTTAAAATTATTTATTCAACTTCACAAGTACAATAAAATATTAGTTATTCACTACAGCAACAAGGATAAACTTTTACGAGGATTCTTTTATTCGGTCATGCCATGTTTGAGAGCAACCTCATTTAAGGTATAATAACAAAAAAATGCCTTTTGCTTATCAAGTTTACTATTGTCGCGTTGCCACTCATTAACAGTATGCAAATAGTGGAAATGTAAATTATAAGTGTTATTGGGTTTGTTTTAGTGCCGTCAAAGTTAGAGCATTAATTTATGATTAATCACAAACAATTATCACATTAATAATGTTTTATCTCAGATTAATCACACAATTTATTTTGACCACACTCCTTCACCTTAACCACGGATGGATATCTGAAATGCGGTGCAGGTTGCTATAAATTCATTGATCAGGTCACTCCGCCTGGTGTGTTTGGCAGCAAATTTTGCTTCGAAAGTCACCCCGTTGGGACTTAAAAAAAAAAAAGTAATTTGCATATAATGGAGAGCTGACCTCCATTTTCATTGAAGCACAACAATTTTAAAATAGCATCTCAAAGCAAAATGTGGTACTATGTGTGGTATATTTGGCACCTGTGATTAATCCCGATTAATCAAAATTCAAAAGTGGGATTAATCTGATTTAATAAATTGATTGACAGCCATAGTTTATTTTTGTGTTGCATTATTGTAGTTTAATTACAATGTTTGTGTTGCACACATACTGTAGGTCTATGTGGTCTATCATATGAGACGTATTGCTGTAATTTATGCTTGTTAGAAGGGCTCAAATAAAAGATACCATCCATCCATCCATTTTCTGAGCCGCTTCTCCTCACTAGGGTCGCGGGCGTGCTGGAGCCTATCCCAGCTGTCATCGGGCAGGAGGTGGGGTACACCCTGAACTGGTTGCCAGACAATTGCAGATAAAAGATACCTTTACTGCTATCTGCTGCCCCTGTCGAAGAACGCACATTACTGCAGTCAAACAGGACTGCTTGCCATAACTATGAATGGACGGGGAGAGGCGGCAGGGACAAAGAAACATTGGGGTAATTACTCCAAACAGTGCTATAAGGAGAATGTGACAAGTTACATGATAATATCACATTTAAATCACTGCTTTTTTTCACTACAGTATCATCTGCAAAACTCTGGTGGGGAACTGCCCCCGTCCGTTCATGTGCCACAGTTTGTACATGTAGTTTCCTCTGTATTATTTACAGTGGGGCGGCATGGTAGGCAACTGGTTAGCACATCAGCCTCACAGTTCTGAGGACCCAGGTTCAAATCTGGCCTCGGCTATGTGGAGTATGCATGTTCTCCCTGTGCCTGTGTGTGTGTGTTTTTTTTTTTTTGCTGGTATTCCGGTTTCCTCCGACATCCCAAAAACATTCACGTAGGTTAATTGAAGACTCTACATTGCCTGTAGGTATGAATGTGAGTGCGAATGGTTGTTTGTTTATATGTGCCCTGCAATTGGCTGGCAACCAGTTCCGGGTGTACCCTGCCTCTAACCTGCAGTTAGGTGTAGAAAATGGGTGGAATGGATGGATGGATTATTTACAGTGGCATGTGGGCTCCCTCCAGTGGTATGCAAAGACATTCAAACTGTGCATACATATGCTGTTACAGTGGCTTAAACTTCAATTTTATTCCGGTACAGTACATTTAAGTACTACTCAGTTGTATTAAATGTTTGAGTATAATGCAGTTGTATTTAATCTTTTAGAAATATTTAATGTTAATGTTCAAACTGTGCATAATGTTAGAGTGCTTTTAACTCTTTTCAAGTCCAGCACAGTGTTAAATGGGGAGTTTGCAGTGTTACAGTGAAACTGCTAGCAAGAATTGAATGTAGCTTCACTTGACGAATCCCCCCCCCACCCCCGGACCGGACCGAAGCCACGGCCCTAACTAAAATGCACGAGTGCGATTCTCAAACATGGACATTCATAATGGCAAGTTATGATGAAAGTGTGTAGTCGTGATTAAAAGTCAAAGAGAATCCACATCCAGCTTCAACAAAATAGCAGCGCTAGCGTTCTAAACAATTCGACGTTAGCCACGGCTGCTACATTGGTCGCAAGACTTATTTGTAATGGAGTGTTACTAGAACTAAATATTTAACTAAAAGATTTTGATTATGTAAATAGGTCACAGAATCTGATAGGTTTCTCTCATCAGAGCCTGATAAATTGTGAAGTGAGAGACGCATTCTCAGATTTCCATGCATGAGTAAACAGTGAAAATTATTTCCTACTTTAGTGACATGTAATATAGTTATACATGCTGAACCCCTTGAAATTGTCCAACACAAAGAGTTACTTATACAGTAGCAGCAATACAGTGGACACAGAACTAGAAACAAAACAACTGATGTTAAATTCACAGAGACTTCTATCAGTGAATTTGAGTCCTTGCTAATGTTTTAGCCCCATTGTCTTTTTCAATCACCCTCAGCCACCTTTAATCCACCTGGCAACACGACAGGTATCAACTGACTCGAGCCCCTGACAACTCTCACAAATCAGCTTTAGTTTGCTGTGGTAAAGCATTAATAATATTACTGGTGCTGCCTATACTGTACAGCCTGCATGCAAGGTTGAAATCCCAGTGTTGGCCCCTGCGTGCTCTGCTGACACCCTCGGGTCCGGATGGACATCCAGCTGTTGCTCTGTGGGAAAATGACCCCTTACATAAGCTCCCCAAACAAACACTAACTTGCACCTCAGTAGCAATTTGGACATCGCAGTGACCGTCACACACCATTTTGGTGAGGTGTCCAAAAGTTTCTTCCAAGGGTCGAATATACAGAAAAATTAAAGGGTGCAAGGGTGTTTTTTTACCTTTAATTTATATAACATGCTAAAACCAATTCATCAGTGTAGGTAAAGATATGCTGCGCAAATATATATTGTAGTATTATATCTGGTCACTGTTGGGCAGAAACCTATATCCAAATTTGGTCAATTGAATATTTTTCCATAAATCTATGCTATTGGTCAGTCACCATGTGGGTCTGTTATATCGACAAATCATTGACCAATCAAAAGTGCTGAAAATGGCTGCCGTGGGCTACTAAATAACGGGCGGCGGGCCGCAAATGGCCCCTGGGCTCTTATTTTGGACACACCAGATTTAGCGTCATTGTTGATGCTTCTGGGGGCAAAGCTTCCACTTCAGCGCCAAAAAGGTAGACATGTTGGCCAGAAGGTGATGGATTTTAACAGTAGTTTTATTAGCTGTATTTTTGTGCATTCGATGAGAAAATCATTGATATACGTGAACAAAATTGTTGGTACCCTTCCGTTGAAGAAAGGAAAAACACTATAATTTGAGACTAATGGTACTGGAACTTTCCAAAATGCATATTAACAAGCCCAAAGCTTCAGGAAGGATCTCCTTTGGACAGAAGAGGCTAAACTGGAGGATCTTGGCAAGCCACATCAGCAATGAAGGGCACTGTACCAACTGTGAAACATGAAGGAGCCTCGGTTATGTTCTGGGGCTGCTTTGGCATTCTGGAGCAAAATGTGCTTCCCAGTGTCATAAAGCTTGATCTCAGCCACGGGTCATATATCTTCCAACAGGATAAAACAAAACACACAGCTAAAAACACCCAAGAATGGCTAAAAACAAAACATTGAACTATTCTGAAGTTGAGTTCAATGAGCCCTGATCTAAATCCTATTGGAGATCTATGGAAGGAGCAGAAACATGCAGTCTGGCATCAGAGAAGGCAGCCTGAGCTAGCTAGAGCAGTTTCTTTGGGTGTGTTGTGTGTACGTGTGTGTGTGTGTGTGTGTCCACGCGCGTGCGTGTGTGTGTGTGTTTTCATTGGGAGAAAATACTCGTCGGCAGGTGCTCATTGAAAGGTTCACAAATTGTTTCATTATATTTTTATATATAATTCATTTTTTTCAGATTCAAATCACTCAGTGACAACTGTGGCTTTTTTGTTCTTTAACAGAAAAATACCAAAAATGTTGTCCATGTATACAAGAGTGAAAGAATGAAGACAACTGACTGACTGAGATAAAGAGAGGAACCAAGATCTATTTGTTCTGGTCAGGCTTATTTTTTATTAGATCCAGTTGGAAAATAACTAATACTATCAAAAACCCTCAGTGAAAGAATTTGTTGTTATTAATCTTGAAGGTGAATTCACGCGGCTTTAAAGGACCACAGTTGCTTGATGTTCAGATGAAGGTTTCGAACAAAAACTTGCAGAACTTCACTAAAACTTCTCTAAATCAATGTTTATTACATTACTTAAGTAGTTTTTCAAAGGTGGACAACAACTTTTTTGCTATAATATTTTCACCAGCTAATGGGATATTTGTGCAGTGGGATATTGCAGGCTCATGCCTGACCATCTGGATTTTTACTTTCCTGTTATGTACGGTGTCTTTTTCAATGGCAGTTTGGACAAATGCCCGGCCTATATTTGCCTAGCAGGCTTGTCATTGTGATTAAAGCTTACATGAATGTGATGACAGGGAGTAATGGCTTATGACAATATAGTCCTGGACAACTAAAATGAATGGATGACATGTTAATGTTAGGTTTCTTGATGGAAACTGTGTGAACATTTTTTGACACAAAATGTAAGCTAAAAGATGGAAAAGAAAATCCAGCTGGGGCATGACGGGATCACATATTGAAGTCTTGATTAATGAACATAATGAGTTGAGGTCTTGAGGTTTATACTTTTACTTGAGTGTCCTTTGGATTAGTGTTGCAGTCATTAGATAGTAGCAAACTTACATTTAAAAGGAGGATGCCAATAACATTTAATTCATAGTTTCATTGCCATTTTGCTACTTGTCCAAATACATTTAATTTCATCTTACTGTTTTAATATCGGTCACTGGTTGGTGGGTTCGCTTCCCACTTAGTGACTGTGTGAATGTGAGTGCAAATGGTTGCCTGTGTCTATATGTGACCTGCAACTGACTGGCGACCAGTTCAGGGTGGAGTCGGCCATTCATTACCCTGAACAGGATAAATGTGCAGGATTCATGATATTACAGTATTTTTTTTTATTTACCTAACTATAACCACTTTTATGAGTTCATTTTTTGTGTAGTCCACCCCCCCCCCCCCCACACCCCCCCCCCCCCCCCCCCCACACCCCCCTCTCCCCCGCCACTTGCTTTGCAAAACATACTATAAACTAAAAACTCAAATGGATTACTTAAAGATACATTACTGGGGAACAATTGGAAATAAATATTCTGTTGAGTTAGATTTTTATACTGACTTCAACTTAAATTGGCATGCTGATTCCAAAATTGCAGTCAGTTTTTTTCTAGCACGTAAAGTTTACCCTCCAGATAGATTTGAAGCAAAATTACACTGATTAGCTGGAATAAAACATGCCAGTTGATTACGACTCATGGACTCATCTACAGCTATGTGGCAACTTGTTTGTGCAGTCACAATTGAGAAAGTGCGGTGAGAGGTGTGTGCAGCTCCCAACAGGTCAGTGCGATCAATAGCTGCTTACAGAAAGCTAGCATAGTAGGAATGAAGACAATTTGTGCTGGCTTTTCTCTTAACCTTGTAACCATGGGCATACCGTTGTAAGTTCGAGTTAGTTTTATGCTGTTTTTTTAGTTTTCAAAGCTTGTAACTGTTCCTTCTTAGTGTTTTATTTACATAGAAAGATACATATATGAAAATCACATTATTTTAAGAAATCGGGGATCCTATAGTTAAAAAACCTGACGTGATAGAGAAAAACTGAGATCAGTTTTGTATTACGTACCCAAAAATTAGTTAAAAACAGCTGTCAGACCTAACTCAACAAAAATTGTGTTCCCCAGTGTTATTTGAGGTTGAACTACAACTAGGTCTATTATGCATCTCAAACAGCTACTTTCCATCATTACAGTATCAGGCACAGGAGAAGAAAAAGGAACGGTTTCTGAATATTTTTAACGTATGATCTTTTCACCTTCTATGACAAATAAGTACAGTCAAAATAACGTATAGAATTTCTGCCTGTGATTTGGAGACATTCCTCATGAGAGCAACTCTGTATAAGTAATTAGAAATTTGTACCAATGGGTACAGCAGTTGCAGTGACTTACTGTAAGTTTCAGTTAGGGCTCAGCACAGGAAATTGAAAATTTGCGTAGAAATCTGTCTGCAGCTTGTGACCCGAGAGGACACACTCCCACAATTATGCGCTCTGCTCCCTGCAGCAGAGTCGTACTCTGTGGCGACCGTCGATGGTACCATTAACCCGGCGCTGAGCCCGGTGTCCCCCCAGGCCTCAGGGAGCTCCAGCCCCGGCTCTGGAGTATCACGGCACCCCGTCAGCGCCTTGAAGAAGTGGCTCACCACTCCGGTCCGCAAGCTAAGCTCCGACGCCAGAGGGGGAGCGGGGCGGGTCGAGAAGCAAATGTGCAGGTCAGACGGGAGACAGCAGCCATCGCTCCATTCCCACAGCAGAGCTCAGCCAAGGCCTTTGGACCTGCATGATAGCGACTACACAATCCTCCCCTCTGCAGATTTGGTAGGGTTTTAAATCAATTAATACTTGTATTTATTCAGATGAAACATTTGATGATAATGTTTGCATTTTCTTGCACAGGTGTGGAAAGATGGCCTGTTGAGTTGCGAAGCATCGTCTCCTTTGCAGCCTTCCCAACAGGGAGACTTATCGGACCTCCTGCAAGAAGGAGATACACAAAGTCTTGTAATGTCTCTATTATAACATTACATAAAATTACATATCACACAAATATACAATTTGATACCACTTTAGGATTGAACACTTTGATGTTCGACTTGCTCAGCCAATCACATTCAGACACTGACTCAGCCGTTGAGGTTCGGATACATTCACTGTCTCACAGACCGTTGGAAATTATAAAATACGGTGGACCCCCACATACTCGCAGTTTGGCACCTGCAGATTCACTTATCCGCTGATTTTTATTTATTTATTTTCCAAATGTTTTTCACATGTTTTTGCCAATTTGTATTTATTTTTTCATTTTTCTTTTTTGGGGAAAACCAACCCCAAAAATGCTTATCAATGGTTTATTATCTTATTCAAGAATTTCTTTGGGTTTACCTTTTTTTTCAATGCAATCATAATGGGCGTCAATTATCCGCAGATTTTCCCCATTCGTGGGCCGGCCCGGTCCCTATCCCCCGCAAATAGCGGGGGTCCACTGTACAATAAAAAAAACTTCAGGAGGGGGGAATGCATTGCAATAATGTATTGTAGCAAACTTGCAGTTGTGTTACATTGATTGTTAGAAGAGTTTTATAAGATCCAACTTTCTCCAAGACCATTAAGGTGTCTGTGATTTGTGATTGGATGAGTGAGTTGGGGGTGGGGCCGATGCAAGGAGTTTATTGATGTCTACTGTTTGTTATCATTTCATCGTCGAAGCAGACGCTACAGTGTACTGTCTGTCTTTTTGCTGTTTGGTGAATTCGCTGACTGCTGATATGAGGATTTAACGCTGTTTGTCAGCTAATGTAAGCGGGTGCCTTTTCAGATGGGTGTGCAGTTATTATATTTGAGGATAGACTACCGATCTCATTTTTAGTCAAATATTTCCACACGCTTGAGGCACACACACACGTTTTGATTTCAGTGAGGCATGTGTGGTGTTTTAGCCACATGGATTTGAGATTAATCCACTTCAAGCTATAACTGGCATTGCGGAGTGATAAAGTCGACTAGTTGGTTCAACCCCTAACACCACCATAATCATACGAAGTAAAAAAAATACTTCAAATAACCAAATAAAAGTATTCTTTTCCCAGGACACATTTTGACGAAGTAAACATTTTTAAACAGGATTATGCAAAAAGTACCAAAAAAGATTTCCACAAAACTATGTAGAGGGGTGGCGCATACTTTTGCTATAAGTGATGGTCTTAGGGGCATAGTAATTTACAATTTGAGTCACTATGAACCAGGAGGTTGCCTGACTTACTAACAGATGCACAAACAAACTTTTGTTAACAACCTTATATTTCTACAGCAAACCCTTGCTATTTGTCGTGGACAGCAAAAAAAATTGTAATTGAATTGAATTATAATTGCCGATATTAATAATTTCAACCATAAATATACCACAAACTCTTCTCCCCAAACACTTTAATATCATTTCAAACTCATTAATCTTACAACATTCCACTTAAAAATAAATTGCTAACAGATGATTTGATTTCAGTAAAATGCACCGGAAGTGCGCATAATGCAGCCCTATGGGGGGCACAAGCCAGTGCAAACTGTAGGCCGGTCCCAAGCCCGGATAAATGCAGAGGGTTGCGTCAGGAAGGGCATCCGGTTTAAAACTTTGCCAAACAAATATGAGCTTCATCTAAAGAATTCCATACCGGATCGGCATAGCAGTGAAGCATGTGGTGAAAGCTGAGAAAGGAAGAGTGTTGTGTGCCTTTTTGGGAAGAGCTGAGACAGGCTCTCGGTGGACATTAGGATCTTCCAGAAGACTGGACCACTACAGCCAAGGTGATCAGAGAGACAGGCAGGAGAGTACTTGGTGTATCTTCTGGTAGGAAAGGGGAGAAGTACAGGAAATCATACAATGAAAAAGTTAGCAAAGAAGAAGTGGCACACTGAGAGGACTGAGGAGAGGAGAAAGGAATACATGGAGATGCGACGTAGGGCAAAGATAGAGGTGGCAAAGACCAATCAAGAGGCATATGATGACATGTATGCCAGGTTGGACACTAAAGAAGGAGAAAATGATCTATACAGGTTGGCCAGACAGAGGGATAGAGATGGGACGGATGTGCAGCAGGTTAGGGGGATTAAGGATAGAGACGGAAATGTGTTGACTGGTGTCAGTAGTGTGCTGGATAGATGGAAAAAAATACTTTGAGGAGTTGATGAATGAGGAAAAGGAGAGAGAAAGAAGAGTCGAAGAGGCAAGTGTGGTGGACCAGGAAGTGACAATGATTGGTAAGGGGGAAGTTAGAAAAGGCATTAAAGAGGATGCAAAATGGAAAGTTGGTAGTTGGTCCTGATGACATTCCTGTGGAGGTATGGAAGCATCTAGGAGAGGTGGCTGTTGAGTTTTTGACCAGCTTTTTCAATAGAATTCTTGCGCGTGAGAAGATGCCTGAGGAATAGATGAAAAATGTGCTGTTGCCCATTTTTAAGAACAAGGGTGATGTGCAGTGTTGTGGGAACTACAGAGGAATAAAGTTGATGAGGTACACGATGAAGTTATGGGAAAGAGTAGTGGAGGCTAGACTCAGGACAGAAGTGAGTATTTGCGAGCAACAGTATGGTTTCATGCCTAGAAAGAGTACCACAGATGCATTATTTGCCTTGAGGATGTTGATGGAAAAGTACAGAGAAGGTCAGAAGGAGCTACATTGTGTCTTTGTAGAGCTAGAGAAAGCCTATGGCTGAGTACCCAGAGAGGAACTGTGGTACTGCATGCGGAAGTCTGGAGTGACAGAGAAGTATGTTAGAATAATACAGGACATGTATGAGGTGGTAGCAGAACAGTGGTGAGGTGTGCTGTAGGTGTGACAGGAGTTTCAGGTAGAGGTGGGACTGCAACAGGTATCAGCCCTGAGTCCTTTCCTGTTTGCAGTGGTGATGGATCGGCTGACAGATGAGGTTAGACTGGAATCCCCATGGACCATGATGTTTGCAGATGACATTGTGATCTTCAGTGAAAGCATGGAGCAGGTGGAGGAACAATTAGAAAGATGGAGGCATGCACTGGAAAGGAGAATAATGAAGATTAGCCGAAGTAAGTCAGAATATATGTGCATAAATGAGAGGAGTGGAGGGGGAAGAGAGAGGCTACAGGGAGAAGCGATAGCAAGGGTGGAGAACTTTAAATACTTGGGGTCAACAGTCCAGAACAATGGTGAGTGTGGTAAGGAAGTGAAGAAACGGGTTCAAGCAGGTTGGAACGGGTGGAAGAAGGTGTCAGGTGTGTTATGTGACAGAAGAGTCTCTGCTAGGATGAAGGACAAAGTTTATAAGACAGTGGTGAGGCCAGCCATGATGTACGGATTAGAGACCTTGGCACTGACGAGAAAACAGGAAGCAGAGCTGGAGGCAGCGGAAATGAAGATGTTGAGGTTCTCTCTAGGAGTGACCAGGTTGGATAAAATTAGAAATGAGCTCTTCAGAAGGACAGCCAAGGTTAGAAGTTTTGGAGACAAAGTCAGCGAGAGCAGACTTCGATGGTTTGGACACGTCCAGAGGACAGATAGTGAGTATATTGGTAGAAAGATGATGAGGATGGAGCTGCCAGGCAAGAGAGCTAGAGGAAGACCAAAGAGAAGGTTGATGGATGTCGTGAGGGAAGACGTGAGGGCAGTTGGTGTTAGAGAGGAGGATTCAGGAGATAGGCTTTAATGGAAAACGATGACACGCTGTGGCGACCCCCTCACGGGACAAGCCGAAAAGAAGAAGCAGCACAGGAAGTGCGCATGTAACGCCTTAGCAACCCTTAAGAATACCATTTGTCAAACAATAATGATATCTGCGTCGTTTGGTAGCTTGAGCTTTTTGATAGCCACTCAGCAGAGCAAATAAATACCCATGCGGCAAAAACTCTCCGTAACTTACGTTAACAACCCCAGCTAAACTTACCGGTAATTCTTCCTCGACATAGACCTTAGAGTAGTCAAGCTGTATCATTTCAACATACTATACTTCCTTGACACCAATTACTACTTTCCTATTAGCCAAGGCTTTGATGGCATCTTGTGGCCTCTTAATAAAGGGTGTTGCAGAAAGAGCACAAAAAACGTGAATTCATGAATAGCGAAAAAGCATGGGTTCACTGTATATGGTAATTATAGCATTTTATAATGCTATACTGTATGCAATATCCTGTAAACCTAGACTGTTGCAAAGTACACATTTGTTGACAAATCGGAATGTTTCAGATGACTTTTACCACAAATGTTTAACCTTCCCAGCAGTCAAATCCCTTAGTTATTCAGGTTTCATGTCCTAATGATGATATATGCAAGCAAATAACAAAATCCCTCAGGCTATGAATCACAAAACATGCAAATGCAGTTCAGCGTTTGCATGTGAACGGCTTCGTATTCACACACACAATTAAATTTTCACTAATTGTGCCAAATGCACATTTCACCACTGTCTGGTAACCCAAAACTTTACTGAGAGGTTTATGGGAGCCAGATCAATCCTGCAGGCTTTTCTCGACAGCATCTGGATGTAATCAAGCGGCCAGTAGAACAGAGTCAGTGTTGGGTAGGGGGGTCAAGTAATTTAAGTCAGAGTTAGAGCCTAGAGGCAAGGTGAGATGCAGGCCTATGGATGTTTGTGGAGTTTGTCTACCCTTTTGCAGCTATCCACTCAGAAAAACAGACATTTGTGAGATCAGGGGTCACTCACAATATCTATTCTAGCTCGTTCCAGTGATGTTTGATGGGATTCTAAGTCAGGGCTTTCCACACCAAACGCATCCAAACAGTATGTCCAATGGGGAACAGGCATGCTGGAACAGAAAAAGGCCTTCCCCAAACTGTTACAACTGTCAACACTCAGAAAACCACATACAAAATTGTTTGTAATGGGTTTTCAATTAAAAATAATAGTACCCTACAGTATAGTTCTTCATGTTAATTCAATGGGCGTTGTGCTACTCATTCTGGTGTGTGTGTGCCTTGGTGACCAGGGGGCAGTAGAATTCATACAGACATACTACACGCAGATTTGATGATAAAACACAGAAGACAGTCGCATCTAAACTTCAATAATGTTAGTTGTTTTTCACAGAGGATAAAGAATATATGCCTGTGAGTATTGTTGTATGCTCTGCTGTCTCCAAGATTTGCTATCGATTGTGTTCAAATATAAGTAGTTTAAAGACTCATAATTACCGCAGCATCGATGCTAGTTTTGTTAACCCATCTCTGGCCTTTTGCACTGTGTGTTAGGATTGGTTTGGTTAAATAGCCAATGTGTATATTTCTGCTATCTGTTTAGTTTTAAAGTGAAGTTCAACTGAGAGTGGCAATAAACCGCTTGAAGTGAGCCTGTGGGTTCTTTTTTGAAGAATTGTTCAAAGAATCTGCCAAACTGCAATTTATTGTGAAGTTCACTGCCACCATAACTGGTGCTCATATCTCAAAATGTTCCTCGCTACTCAAGACAAAGGCCAAGCGACAGCTTGTATCTCGAAAAACTTATAGGTCTGGTCTCTCGTAAATCGACAGTAAGAGCGGCCAAAAGCCCTATTGTTGTTGAGATAACAGCATTTAGAAGGAGAGTCTAGCTCAATTCTGCAGTTTAAATGTCAAAATGTCTTTTGGGAGAGGACATCCATTTTCTGAGCCGCTTCTCCTCACGAGGGTCGTGGGCGTGCTGGAGCCTATCCCAGCTATCATCGGGCAGGAGGCGGGGTACACCCTGAACTGGTTGTCAGCCAATTGCAGGGCACATAGAAATAAACAACCACTCACATCCACACCTACAGGCAATTCAGAGTTGTCAATTAACCTACCACGCATGTTTTTGGGATGTGGGAGGAAACCGCAGTGCCTGGAGAAAACCCACGCAGGCACGGGAAGAACATGCAAACTCCACACAGGCGGGGCCGGGGATTGAACCCAGGTCCTCAGAACTGTGAGGCAGACGCTCTAACCAGTCGGCTACCGTGCCGCCAGCTCAAACGTCAAAGTGCAAATTTGACCTACATGGTGACTTAACAGAGGGATTATGAAGCGGTGTTCAGGGATAGAGAACAGAATGTAGTGAGACTGCAGTATGTCAAGAGGATTACAGCCAAATTCACATTAGATTAGACTGCTTTTAGGTGAGGAGGGCCGTTTGTTATATAACAGCTCTCCATGCTGTTACCCCCACCCCCCTCTACACCCCATCCTCTTTGACAAATCACCACCATGCATCAGACCCCATGCTACTTTTCTACTTCTGTTACAGCTACAAATCTCGCCTACAGCTGTTAGAGCCATCAGAAAGTGCTTAATACTCTCAGGCTTCTTGGGATTTGGTCATGACTTTCCAAAAAAGGATCAGCAAAAGTGCACCTCTGATGATGGTTTAGGACGCGTTTGCAGCATCTCCTAATACTTACACACGTTTAGTTAGCATTTTATCACTGATGGAAGACATTGTCACACTCTTAAAAAAACAACCAAAAGGTCATCGAGAGAGGTATAGGACAGAAGAGACAGAATGAGATACTATATTGTTTCCTTTCATATGTGCATGATAGTACACTACTCACAGCAGGTTGCAACAGAGATACAGAGAGATTGGAAAAGTCACAGAAAGCATAGAAGTGGACATCCTTGAAAATGTTCATGGATCAAACAACTGCTGTGAATTTTGCTGTTCAGCTCCTTGTTAGAGAACAGCAAGTTTTGCAAAAAGTATTGAACAGTGAACAGTTGAACATTTGCATTCAGAAGTTTACAGAATTCAGACGTTTTCCTCTATAGGCTATAATGAATTTCACCCAAAATCAGAATATCCCTAACTTTTTCTGAGTTGTGTATGTTACCATAATGCTGACCAAAATATGTACATGTTCATTTTAGAGCCACACATCCAGTGTCAACACTCTCCAAGGTGAGGACAACAGCTGCAATGTGACCGAGGATGCTGGTAGCCAGTGGTCTATTGCAGTGGACAGCGAAGAAGAGAGGAGCATTGCCTTTGAGAAGAGCTTGTAAGAGTCTCCACACACTTCAGTGGGCATTTGGGGGAAAATCAGTTTTTCTGAGGGCTGTGTGGAAGCAGTATGGTACATTTATTTTTTTCATGAATGACCATACAAAGACTGAAGAGAAAAAAACATCACATATTTAATTTTTCCTGCAAGGGAGGTGCCACATTCAGGGTCATCAGAACCAAAAGGTAGTCCTGCGGGCCAAAGAGCATTTGATGTGGCCCACAATGCAATTCTCCAGTAAAAACAAATAAAATCCTCTGAGCAACTGCAAAAAAATACATAAATTGTCAAAACCCTGAACTACTGTAAACCTTTGCTTTTGAAGCAACAATATGTAGTCATTTTAGCTTCAACACTATTTAGATAGTATGTTGGCATGCATGAATGAGAATACAGCCTTCCTTGTTCCCATGGTGATTCTGTCATTTGCTTGAGTGATCTTTAGTATTAGTAGTACTTTTGTTGGTCCAGCCAAGACACGTCTCATACCGTGTTAGCAGGAGCCTCACTGCTAAAACAAACTTTGAAGCATGCTAAAAAGAGCAATGTTTATTTCAAGACAACATGTTTTGTGTTAGCTTTTATTTAGCTTCTTATGTCATTGTTTGATGAATGCATTTTTATTGCTTGATTTGGCTTTTAACACAGTGGATTAAAAGTACACTATTTCACAACTATATTTGTAGCCTTAGAGCAAAACAACCCAGTAATAATTACAATTATTAGGTGCTGATGATTTTGACCGTGAGGCTTAATGCTTAGCTAAGCTAACCTTCTTCTGCATGTGGCTTATATACAGTAATGGATTTAAGTGGTTGTGTTTTATCTTTTCAATCTTCACAAATGATTGTCAATATGTTTATAAACGCATGCACATTTGTTACATTCAATTGAACCAAAATGTCTTTTTCTCTTAGATATGTGCTGACAGAGCTGATAGAGACTGAGAGGTTGTATGTGGAAGATCTTGGGCTCATTGTGCAGGTATACTGTATCTTACTTCCAAATAGGGGTTGAAATGATTAGTGGACGAGTCTACTTTACTATCAGCATTGATGTTTAAAACTTGAAGTCGACTAATTGCTAAAGACGTTTTTGGCATCTCGTCTTCCAATCGGCCAATGTACAAACAACTTTAGCTCATTTGCAGACTGTAACGCTCTGTGAAGCAGCGCAATATCCGTCCAACATGGCGACGCAGTCTTCATATAGCCATTCTGCATGGGTCCAGCAGTACGAAAATAAGGTGGTTGTGGAAGAACAACGCGCTTAGCTTCACATAACTAGCTTCAGCTCTTGTGATCGCTGCTAGTCTTAAAATATTCATGGGAAAAAGAATGGAACAAGGGCACTGGCGCGAATTGAAGCTCCATCTTTGTCACCCAAATATTATGTCCAGTAATGGACGGTCAACAGCTGTGGGCCAACGAGAACTTTATTCATATCACATTTGCAACATGCACCAAATTCATTACACTTGTCTATTTGTAAAGTGTCATAACACTTGCCGCATACGGCTCTACTATGCTACAAGTGTGTGGAAATCTTTCAACAAAAAATGAGGCCGGTAGCACGGTCACTTGCAACATATGAATCTCTATCTTCAAAGTATAATAAAAGCACAAGTTAAATAGAAACAGCGAAACAGAGAAATGCTTAATTTTTTCGGGAGCCTGTCTACAATGTCCTGTCTTAGAACATGCTATGCTATGGAAACCAAAATGAGAGCAGCCGGCTCGTTGAAGAGAAATGTGCAGGGCTCCCACTAATTACAACAAATACATTCCATGTAATGGTGAGTTGTATACAGTATTTAATAATTTGTTTTTATTTGTTTCTCTGCTGGTCTGTCAAAATCTGATTTCACATGAAACCGGTCTGTGGGTTTAGAAATGAATAAATAAACAAATAAATAAATAAAGGATGGCGACCGCTGTAGTATGCTGAAAAAAATATCAATGATGTCATTGATTAATTGACTTAGACTCGACTTTGATCACATTAGTCGACTGCAAAAAATCTTTAGTCGTTTAACCCCTAGTTCCAAACAACTAGGACTTGGAAATTTGTGTCCCCTCATTAGATGACTGTGTGCATATTTATGTTTATGCGTGTAGGGCTACATGGCGACCATGACCAATCAGGGTGTTCCAGAAGACCTTAAAGGGAAAGACAGGATTGTGTTTGGAAACATCCATCAGATATATGACTGGCATAAGAGGTGTCCTATTTCAACATTCCCTTACATCTCCACCAGTTTTTATCTATATTTTGGGTTTGTGTCACGTTGTTGCCTTGTCTGTGTCGTGTTCCTCAGTTATTTCCTGGGCGAGCTGGAAAAATGTGTAGCTGATCCGGACACGTTGGCCCAGCTCTTCATCAAGCATGTGAGGCTGTGCTTTCTCAAACTTTTCTGTTTTGAGTTTGTCTGATTGGAGGAGGTGTCTCACAACCTTGGGGTCATCCATCCATCCATCTAACACTTGTCTTTATGATGCAGTACAGTTCCATACCACTGAAAACTATAACCACAATAATAACAAACACATTGCACAATTTCTTTTTTTTAAGGAAGATACTAGTGTATACAGATAAATTGTGCTTTTGTTGCATCTGCGTGAATTAACCCTGAGTTTTATCTATCTCTGTCTATTCCAGGAACGTCGTCTTCACATGTATGTGGTTTATTGTCAGAACAAGCCCAAATCAGAGCACGTTGTCTCTGAGTACATTGAGACCTTCTTTGAAGTGAGAACTTAAATTAATCACGAGTGAGTCACACAACATAGCACGGCGTTGCATTGTCACCACTTTCGTGTGTCACCTGACAGGATCTCAGGCAGCAGTTGGGTCACAGGCTGCAGCTCAATGACCTGTTGATCAAACCTGTCCAACGGATCATGAAGTATCAGCTTCTGCTGAAGGTCTGCTCCACCCCCCCAACCCCCCCACCCCCTCCCCCAACTCACTGTACCTTCATGTTTTATGTCTCTCATATGCATACAAAGGTAAAAAGATCCTAAAACAATCCTGTTTGCCATCTTCAGGACTTCCTAAAGTATTACAGCAAAGCAGGACGGGATGTAGCGCAACTCCAGGTATTATTGTAATCATTGAGTCATCTTTTTGTCTGTATGTAGCTGTGCAACAATTGCTAAGGTTCATCTGTTTTATTTTTTCCTCCCAGAGGGCAGTGGAGGTGACATGTTTTGTGCCTAAACGATGCAACGACATGATGAACGTGGGCAGGCTGCAAGGCTTTGGGGTAAGATAAACCTGCACCCTCCCATAGAGGCGCTGGATGTGCACATTATGGCAATGGTTGTGATGGATGTACTTGTTTCAGGGGAAAATCACGGCTCAGGGGAAGCTCCTCCAGCAGGACACCTTCTCTGTGAGCGAGCAGGAAGGCTGCTTCCTGTCCAGACCTAAGGAGAGGAGGGTCTTCCTGTTTGAGCAGCTGGTCATCTTCAGCGAGCCAATCGATAAGAAAAAGGGCTTTTCTTTACCAGGCTATAATTTTAAAAACAGCATAAAGGTAAGTATTGGATAGGTATTATTATATCCACTCAGTTTTTATACATAAGCGTGCTACACACCAGGAAAATTATGTCTCTTGTTGTCTGCTTGTCTAAATTCCACTTTTGCTACAATATTACAAATAGCAGACTACACAAATCATTCGTTATTAATTATAAAACATTTACAACTGATGCTGGTCGACTTCGATTTGTTCGAATTTTGAAATTATTTTCCTATATTAAATAATGTAACTAGGAATCCATACAGTTGCATCATAAAACCTTTAAATATGTTACGCAATATGTATAGGGCACATTTTAAATAACTGGATATTGTTAATTGTCATACAAGTGTAACAAGAAGTTAACCACTGCTGATATTTAAAAAATCCAATCCAAAACATTTAGTTTTAACTTTAATGACGAAGGGGAAATTTTAAAGTAATTTGCATTGCAGACGTACTTTACCCACTCTTTTTACTCAGCGTTAAAAAAAAAAAATACAAGGTTAGCCACGACAAAATATAAAAACAAGAAAACACTGTGCCTAAATTGTGATAACGAATGATGCCCCATATGATAACGTTGGAGTCTTAGTGCTTTGAATGTGAGTCTGCTCATGTCACATATAGTATCTTATGTGTATTTTCTTCTTCTTATGTTAGTTTTATTTATTTTATGTCGTAAAAAAAAAAAAAATAACACACACACACAAAAGCCATATTTGGTCGATACATGGATCAAGCATCTGTAGGGAATTTTCCCATACAGCTCCTTGTTAGAAAACATGCATTTAAAAGTTTAGAAGAGGTCACATCAACTTGACCTATTAAGGTTATAGTGCATTTTAGGTTCGTCCTCAAATTTAACCTGAAGGCTCAATATCGTTAACTTTTTGTGAGTAGTGTATTTGCAAACTGGCCCGGCGCTGCACTCCCTGCCTTTTTTGCAGTGTTCTTATCATATACATTAACGGATTTGTGTGAACACGAGGGCCGTGTGCTGCAGGTCAGCTGCTTAGGCGTGGAGCAGAATTCCAGGGAGGGCCCGAGCTCTCTCGTCCTGACGTCTCGTGGGACAAACGGCAATGTGACTCGATTTATGATGCGTGCGTCTACTCCGGAAATACAACAAGCTTGGCTCAGTGATGTGGTGCAGATTTTAGAGACTCAAAGGAACTTCCTCAATGGTACCAGCGCTTTGTTTTTTTGACGATTAAACTATCAGAAGAGCACCGTTTAATATGATTTCCGGTCCTCATTTCAGCCCTTCAGTCTCCTATTGAGTACCAACGAAGGGAGAGCAAATCAAACAGCCTGGGCAGGAACATGAAGTCTGCAAGTGGCCTGCAGCCTTACTCGTCAGCATCTATGGACCGCCACCAGCAGCTCGGCCTACTGTCTTACAACACCTCCCTTCCATCGCTGCATCCGCCCCACCACAGCCCAGCTGCGAAAGCAGTAGGGGGTTCAGAATTGATCACTTTTTGTCTCTGATCAGAAACATAGACTATAATATCCTATCTATCTTTCTTAACTGTCAGGTTTCTAATCCGTGTGCCATGACCCATCAAGTGGCCCACCTTCAGCTCTCGTCACAGCCGCAGCTCACTTTGAGTCCAAAAGCGACAGGAAGCCACAGGACAACCATTTCTCTGCCACCCTGCAGCCAGCACAGCATGCAGGTACACTGTCCCCACTATGTTGTATTTTTTTTTAACTTTGACCTATTTGCATAGAAAATTAACTTTCCCTAAACTGGTGAGTTTCTGATAGCCGGCACATACCCCAAAATGTATGCTGCATGTGCCACATACACAGATCCGTACATTAATTGATAAATGTAATGCAGGGGTGTGGTGATAAAGTGCTGCATTCATGAGTGAAAATACAGTAGAACTTCGTCTTAATGGGGAATCTCATGTGACCACACCCTAGCTCTGCCCCGGGTCATCATGGTCACGAAAACGCGTTGAGCAGTGGCTCATTTGCGTGAAACAGCACTAATTTCAGCAAAAATAGGGGGCGTAAAGTGTTATGAATGATCTTTCCTCGGGGTATTTTTTATGAAAGCAACAGACACCTCAGAACAGTTTTAAATTATGAAAATAATGCATTACAGTATGTGTCTCCTTCAAACTATAAGGATCTTGAAATAATGTAATTCTTGGGTTGAATATGGATTAATTGTAAATCTATCCAAATATTTTGCGATATGCTACATTGCTCATGTTGATCATTGGCATGTATTGTAAAAAGGTGACATCCAGTAAATAGACTGTTGGAGATGTTGTCTGTCTGGCTTCAGTCAGGCTGCTGATGTTGTTTTTGTGATCATTGCACCACACAGGAAATGACACTCTGCTTGCCTTGGTCGAATATCCTCTCGTTGACTCCAAACCTTGTCATACAGTCCTTCTTTTTGTGGCAAGCCGCCTGCCTTATCAATTTCTCACATTCACTATGACTTTCAAAGTGACTTGAATACTTATACTATATGTGCAGGAATCCCCTTGAGCCACTGGCATTTTCCCATTCTTGGATCATTGCTTACACGTTCATTTGTGAGTAAAAATGATCCACAGAAATTTAGGTTTGTATTATATTTCTTCTGCCAGTTGTGAATGCTGCCCCAAATATACAGTGGCTGTAAAAACTTAAAGACTAGACACTCCTGTTAAAATACCAGGTTTTTGTGCCATTAAAAAAAATCGACCAAGATAAATCATTTAAAAAAAAAAAAAAAACACCATTAATGTAATCTATAACCTGTGCTGTACAAATCAATTGAAAAAAAATTGTTTCAATCTTTTCAAGAGAGAGAGTAAAAATAGACAATTGAGAAAAACCCTAAACATCTGAAATTTATTTGGGGTTAATCAGAGGCACGTTAAATGGTGGCAGGTGTGTGTTGACTTCCATTTAACATGAGTTTGAATATGATTGGTTAATTCAGAACACAACCACATCCCCATTTATAAGAGGTGTGTACACTTATGCAACCACATCTCAGTTTATTTTTACTTCCGCATTGGTAAATGTTTTTTTCAAAAGTTCAGTTGAGTTCTACAGGTCACATTAATGATGGGAACATTTTTCTAAATGAATTAGAACATCTTGACCTCATTTTTTTTATATCACAAAAACTGACAGGGGTGTGTAGACTTTTTATATCCACTTTAATGACTGCAGCCCACAGGAGGAGACAAAAGCCCTCTTTACACAGCCTGTTAAAGGCAACATTTTTTGATGTCTCCATTCCACCTGTTTAACACGTGAGACTCACTTTTGTGTTGAAAGCAGTGGCTGAAATCTCACGTTGTCACCCACTTGACCTTGAGACTTCTGGAATATACAGTACTGTATATAGAAATATTTTCCCAGGCCATGTTCCTCCAAATTGTACCACTTCTGGGGCATTTGACTTTGGAGATTCTACTCAATTCGTGTTGTGTATTTTCACCTTGTTTTGTTCTGTTTTCAATTCTAAATGTTCTCTTTGTTTTAGGTTGTGTCTGCCGCTTTCCAGGCGACCACTCTTCATGACAGTGAAACTTGAGTGCATCAGCCAAAAACACGAGAGTGCTGGCATCTTATGAGTACTTCTGGATGGAGAGCATGTTGAGAGCGCAATGGAAAGCTCACAGAGTCTTTGTTATCACGCCATGTACTACTAACTACCTTTTGAATGGCATTCAAAGACAATTCGGTTTCCTATATACATGGCTGCATACATGGGGTGTTTAGATGAGAACTGGTATTTAAAGCATGGCAGATTTCCATGGAAATTTCCTCTTTTGTTATTTTTGTAATGCATCATTTTTTACATGGGACCAATTCTACTTTATTCCTCCGATGAATTGACACCTCAAGTCCCCTTCCTCAAATGAATAAACTGTTTATTTTTACCTTGCAATTTAGCATAATAGCTGTGTTTACACTTTGGTGGGCTGTTTCAGTGCAGCTATTGTCAGGTTGCTATCTGAACCAAACACATTTGTGCTTGTGTCACCGAGCAGAACGAAGAGAGAGGGAATGGAGAAAGGCGTGCTCATCACCTACGACTCGTATCGTGGCGAGCTCAGAGTTATAAATGCAATTCTGTGTTGCTTTCTTTATGCTGTAAGTAAAAAAAAATCATTATTAAAAGGAAACATTTCTCCAAATAATCCAGCATTTACTCCCTGCAAAGTGGAAAACAGCTACTCAAATATCTGTCCTGGCTGCAATAAGTCGACATTAATAATAAAAAAAACGGATGCACACTACAATCGGTTGTATTTGGTGTTTATGTGAAGAGACTCACCTCTCCAGTACATGCATTCATTTTCAGCAGCCCCTCTCTCAACAGTATGTCTGGCCATTAAATGGTGAGTAGTTTTATTTAGTTTAACTACAATAATTAACCTACTAAAAAGGGTGACCACCTCCCCAATTAAATGTTATTTCTGCCATGTGTCATCAAAGGGTGAGTCATTTTATGCTATCAGTGTGTAACTTTTATTTATAATTTTGTCGTTCCTAGCCCTCCATATTGAAGGTGTCACTGTAATTTAATGACAAGATCCTTACTTCAAGCATATATTGCCCTCTAGTGGGGAGAATTATGTATTACAAAATGTTAAAACTATGTCTTCAAGATTTTATTTATTTTAATTTAAATCTTTCTTTAAATTTAACGTTACACTTCGGATAGACATTTAGCAAAGATGTTGACCAAACGTTTTACTCTTCTCAAATGTTTTAATACTGAATTTATTTCTGAACGCATTGTTATACATCAGCAATTGGAAACAAAAATATTCATAATGACCTCGTTTGTGTGGTACAAAGGATTATTAATTAATAGTAAAAAAAAGTAGCAATGTTGCAAGATTGAAGTCGTCGGGTTTTGAGAATTACAAAAATAAAGTCACATGTAACAATTGAAAATATTTCCAATCATTCTGGTGAAAAAAGATCTTGTAATATTGCTTTTATATATATATATATTACAGCTTTCTTCTCTTCAAATGTTAATGTTTTTGGTCCAAATTTGTGAAGTGTCAGAACTATTGCATGGCTTTTATTACTATTGCCATTACTACGAATGCCTAAAATTTTAAATCAATAATGTTTTAAAATTAGGGACTTTACGCATGGCTGTTTCAGCATGGGAGACATTTACAAATATAAAATCAAGGAGGCATAAGAAAATTGCTTAATTAGAATGTTTTTATTTATTAATTTTTTTGTTGTTGACCAATTTATATGAAAATGACCCATAAAAACATTGCACTTGTGTACATGAGCGAAATAATTTTCAATTGTGTGTATGCGTACATTTCATCAAGGTGTGTGCTGAATTGTCTCTGATGGCCCGTGGTAATTTGAACACACACACACACACACGCACGCACACACACACAGGCAAGCACACACACACGCACACACTCCCAGATCAGGTTGCCCACATTTTCAGGCAGGAGTGATGATGGACAAAAGCTTCTCCCCCTTTAGACACTTGTCTCGAACAAGAATTCAGCATTATGAAGGTTAGCAAAACAATCAAAATACTTAAAAGCCAAACCGGTCCCAATATTAGGTGCTACATGTTTGCAATGTGTCCCTCGTGTGGCCTTATAGACAGGGAGCCTCCCTCTGCGCTGTGTATTTACAGAATTGTCACTTTGTGGGAGGCCTCCCCTTTGACCAGCCACAACGATAATGTGGACTGGATTTTGAGTTGAAGTTCACAAATGGCCAAAACACACCTTGGTTTTTGTAAACAAAAAGACTCTTTATACTGTTTGGTTTGTACTGTGTAGGTAAATACACGTTCCATGGCACCTAAAACAAATTTAAAAAAAGATAACGGCAAAAGCATCCTTGTCAAACTCACGTCCTCTTTGGCAAGTCAGGATGTACGGAGAACGTGAACTAATCACCACGAGTCAAACACTGAAATCTGTTCTTGAAGAAAAGGAGGCCAAGTTTGCTTTGCGAAGCATCAGAGGAGGCCGGCGGGTAACGAAACTTGGCGTAGGCCTTGTCACTTTCTGATTGGCTGGCCCAGGGGAACTTGATTTTGCTGGCGTGACTGACAATGACGTCGTCACAAGAGCCCACATGGACAGATCCCAGGCCATCGATGAAAAACTCTGCAAACAAACACACATCTTAAACTATTTGAATCTGTAAAACAAAATTTTCCAATCTGATTTTAGCCTCTTTGTGTTGCTATGTCAATCTAATCTATTCAGTTGTTTCAAAAAGAGTGGTGCTGGCCAATGTAACAAACTATATTAGCAATGGGACTGTTTCTTTAACCAATCAGATTTCAAATTCACCTCACTGGGCCCTCGATGACAGCAACATTTTTCCTTCCTCTGATTGGTTGGTCAGAGGAAAACTTCTTACAGCCATAAATGTTTAGATTTATCACAGAATGCAATTTATAAGTGCAAAGGCATATATTTTTATCACAGAACTGTAGCCAAAAGTCTGCCCTTACAAATAATTTTGTTGTATTAAAGATACTGTATGTGTAATAGCATTTCAGGCACTAAGACACTTAGCTCGTATTATTATTACAAGACTTTTAAATATCTGAAAAACAGATTGCTAACCTATGGTTAAAAAAAAAAAAGATTTTGCATTTGATAAAATTTCAGGTAATGATACGAGTATTGGCGGCACGGTGGCCGACTGGTTAGAGCGTCAGCCTCACAGTTCTGAGGTGCGGGGTTCAATCCCCGTCCCCGCCTGTGTGGAGTTTGCATGTTCTCCCCGTGCCTGCGTGGGTTTTCTCCGGGCACTCCGGTTTCCTCCCACATCCCAAAAACATGCATTAATTGGAGACTCTAAATTGCCCGTAGGCATGGCTGGGAGTGCGAATGGTTGTTTGTTTCAATGTGCCCTGCAATTGGCTGGCAACCAGTTCAGGTTGTACCCCGCCTCTTGCCCGATGACAGCTGGGATAGGCTCCAGCACGCCCGCGACCCTAGTGAGGAGAAGCGGCTCAGATAATGGATGGATGGATGGATACGAGTATTAGTGCCTTGCTGACGGATCTCACAATATAGAGTAATGGAATATTTTTACGTGAAAAAAAGCATAATTTTAAGAGAGCCATCATGTTTTTATTAAAAAAAAGAAAAGCCCAAGAAACATGTAATAACCTATTACAAGAATCATATTTTTTTCAGAAAAACTGAATTAAAAGACACAATTTCAATGAGTAAATACCACAATTTTTACATGACCTAAACACCACAGTTTCCAACAGTCAAGTTCACTATATTCTTGTAGAATTATGAATTAATTCTCATAATATCACGATGTGATACTAACATCTTACAAATACAGTATGCATATAATAATATTACAGTTTATAGTATCAATCATGATTTACTCATTATGGAATTTTATTCTTTTCAGTGTGGGCCAAATACTCATTTGTCGACTCAAGCATGAACATGCTCAAATGAATTATTTACAACCCTTACATAGTGTAAAATCAAAACTGACAGAACGACAGAATTTTTACCTCTTTGATTATGCCTAGATCAGACTATAGGATTTTAGCCCGGATGTTGGCCCGATTAGCTATCGTGGGCAATTTCCCAGATCGGGCCCGGCATATTTTGTCACGCAGGACAAAATGTCTTGTCGTGAATGAATTCACGACCAACAATTTGGCCCTACGATGCCACAATGAAAAGTCAAGCATGTTTGATTTTTTTGATATCTTCCGTGTAGTGTGACATAATGGATCAACAACAACTCTCCGACGGCGCACCTTGACATCGACCAATAGGTTTGCGTATTGTGACCGGAGCTTTGCCTCCCGTGCTTGCTGTTGTCAACATACTTGGTCGCCTTTGTCAACATTTATTCACGTCTACAAACCGATGTTTACCGAAGATTCGACAGAACGGCGGCATGTTTATGTACAACATACATAACGTTTTGTTGCCTGCTTGCGAGCTGTATCGTATTAAAAGTATGTGAACATACCTCAAGCGATCCTTGAATGAACGTCCTCTCCCAAGCACCGTTGACGACCACCACACGTTTTTCCTCATTTTGTTCTCCCCCCCCACACACACACACACACACAATATATTGGCACGCTCTATTGTTGTTGACATCGCCATGGTAATGGGTGTATCCGCATTGACCGGTGACACATTTTCTGGTTCCGCCTCTCCGATAGTGTTTGATTTGACCAGATAAAGCACAGTGTTCGTAAAACGGTTGTATCGGAATACATGTGGTGTAATGTTGCCACTGTCCGACCGAGATACGGCAAGATTTTATGGCAGTAGTCTGACATAGTCCAATCGTAAAAGACGTCTTGTAGTCTGATCCAGGCATTTGATGCCTTTAGAAAGTACCTAATAGCTACCTAATAAGTACTAATAAGTACCTAATGATGTTGCAGGTGAGTGTAAATTCGAATGATGTTAAAGTAATTTGTAATGAATTTAGAGTGTAAATTCTAATTATTTTTAAAGGGGCTGGAGCATAATTAGAATCTTATGAAACATAAATGCTGAATGTTGAATTATTGCAGAACGTTAACACTGGATGGATTGTTCTGATAAGCACATTTCAGTGGTTTCACTGATAATCTTATCAGGGTTTGTGATAGCATCTTCATTAGTGCTCGAATTGGATAAAAATCTTCAAAGGCGTACGCTAGTGAATAATGTAATGAAATGGTCTATGGTGCATTCACTTTCCCCATACATTGCATTTGTGGTTGCCACCCATCACCAGTCTTGCCATCTTCTCTGTACAGCTATTTACGACATCCACTTGATTTATCCTTCTCACCCACAGGTTCCGCCAGATTAATGTGTGTGTGAGGAACTGTGAGGCAGATGTGCAAACCAGTCGCCCACCGTGCCGAATTGGATATATATATATATATATATATATATATATCGGCGGCACGGTGGACTATATATGCCACCCCAAACTATCCTGGTGCCTATTTTACTAAAGAAAGCGTTTAGTTTTTTTTACTCACCCAGGTGAGCTACCCTGTTGAGGCGCGGGTCAAAGCCAACCTGCTGGACTTTGTCAGTCCGAGCCAGGAAAAAGTTAACCACCCCGTCAGTCACCACGCAGTTGGGGAAGCCTTGGATGACGTGATGGAACCCTCGCCTCAAGTGCAAACAGTCCCCATCCTCCTCCCCGGGCTCAGTGGATATGGTCTGCCTGTAGGTGGTGGTGTACCCTGTGGCCTCCCGCACTGCACCGCCCACCTGGACACACAAACACACTCTCAAGTAAGCCACCAGGAACACTGGTAAAGGTCAGTAAATTCCACTAAGTGATTGTGTGTTTAGCTGGTTGCTGCTATACATCAGTGTGTCAGCCATATTGGATGTGGCAGATCTACCCATAAACTAATGCAAGTAAATATAGTGAACTTCATAAAGTGGTAACGTTCAAAGTCCACCAAAAGAATGCCTCTCATTCACCCAATTGTGAGATGCCTAACTGATTTTCATGATTCCTGTGACAGTGACAATAAAGTTATATTGTATTCTATTTTCAACCATCGTGTCACTTTGCCAGATCCAAAATGGAGGCAACATCACTGTACGATTCAGCGCTCAAAGCAGGGTCTATGTATACAGTATATGATGTCTATGCTTGTGTATGCCTCACCAGGTCTAAAGTGGTCCTCTCTAAAACATCCACAAGCTTCTCCACCTTGGTCTTGCTGGTGAAGATGAAGTCATCATCCACCCAAAGCACATACTTGGTGGTCACCTGCGAAATGGCCAGGTTCCGACCAGCAAACCAGCCCTAGAGGACACACCGCACCAAGCTTGAGATCCAGACATCAAACTTCAGGTAAAGTGGTGCCTTGAGAAACGAGAGACCCAACGTACGAGGTTTTTGAGATACGATTTTCTTTGCTTTGACTTGCGAGCGCAAACTTGAGATACGAGCATTGTATGGTGGCAGTGACTGAACTTACAACAAGCAGCATTTTGGGAGATAGAATTCGTGAGCAGTTCCTAGAAAAGGGGCTTCAAGATATTTACTGCCACTCCCAGTTGACCTTTACTGTCAAACTAAACATAAAACATAGAGAATTACACCTGTATTTAAAACAACCACGTAGCCTTCGCTAGCTTAATGCTAACAAATGATAGGAAACCCCCTAGACAGGCTAACGAATATCATGTAGCATCTGTGTGTCGATGTTATAACCCTTTAAACAAGAGATATCACAAATGGTGAAGCAACACACGTAGACAGATAAAATAATACTCACAGGCAGTTGTTTTTTATTCTCTGCGAAGCACGACTAATAGTGAGGCTCACTGAGGAATGAGGAGGCTCTATGTATATCTGTAGGTCGATATTGTACTGCCCCTAGGGGGCCAAGGCGCACACAACAGGAGTGGCACAATGACCATTTAACTGAAGTAAAAAGTGTGACATAAACTATTTAATTCTTTACATCCTGTGTAATTATGTCATTACTGTATTTTTTTTATAGAGTACAATATTATAGTGTTTTTTTCTCATTAAAAAACATGACAAACATTTATGTTGTTGTTTTTCTAAGGGGAGGGGGTAGAACGGATTAATGGCATTTCAATTAATTTCAATGTTGAAAGATGATTTGACATACAATGTTACGGCACGTCCTCACACAATGGAAAAAAAAACTCATATCTGATGGCACCTCTATATGTATCATTGGAGAATATTCCATCCCACTTCCTTACCTTTCCAAAAGGCATGATGTAATGTTCAATGTAAGGCCCAGAGATGGTTTGGGGATTTTGACTATCATCAGCAATGACAATAGTGACGGTTGGATAGTATTTCCTGACGCTGTCGATGAGGTTTTGAAGCTTGTCGTAGCGCAGGAACGTCTTTGTCGCTATGGTAACCAGAGCACTGATGTTGTGCTCTGAAGAGAAGGAAAATCGCAGGAAAATGAAATATGTTTGTCGAATGGAAAAAAAAAAAAAAGCATAATTCTGAGCCATACCTCCTTCGGGTCCTGTGTTGTACAGTTTTGGTGTTACACTGTGACGGATCTTGATGATGAAGTTGGTTTGATGGCCCTCTGTCTCAAAGCGCACTGAAAAACACAACACAAAGCACATTTGAATAGTCTTTAACTTTTAAATGACACCTTCTCTCACACCTCTGACTTGTTTTCCATGGCTATTCAGCATCACTTTGCCTTTGCACGAGCAAATAAAACATCTGTCACCTGCAAAATGGATGAATTTTGAAATGAATTGAATTTTAGTTTCATAAACTCAACAAATGACACACTGATCTGATGAGATTTGATAGATGTTAAATAGATTTTCTCAGAAAATCTTTTGTATTGTTTATTTTTGTAAACATTTGATTTTTACATCATCATTTGCATCACTGCACTGTGCATCATGCACAGCACTTTGCGTGCAGCTGTAGCTGTTTTTAAAGTGCTTGTTAAATAAAGTTAAGTGGACTATGCAACATATTTTAATGTTAAATTTAACCAATATATGGTCAATCTGTACCAGATCCAGATTGTTTGACATGTTTCTGGCACTTAGCAAATTTCATTAAATTGAGAAATCAAGCCGATTACAAAAATAATGTTTTTTGTCTTCCTTTTAATATGATTTTCTGCCAAATGTTCAGTCTGGGTCAAATCCAGATTTCGCACCACAGTTTCATATCAGTTATGGTTTCTCGATAAAACTTGGTTGGAGATAAGGGTTTCTGGCCTTGAACAAATGTCAATGACATCATGTAATAATTTGATAAATCTTTTGAGAGAAACCATTTCAAATTGAAATTCCAGATTCAGATCAGATTAAACTTGATTTGACATAAAAGTTCTTTGTTTTTCACTGTTGCCCATTGTAAAAAAAAAAAATATTGTATTTGATTATTTCATGTTTAAAAAAAGCAGAATAGATAAAAAGGTATACATTGGCAAAACATGGAGAAAGGGTAGGATTTCTTAAGTCTAGACTGTTCTTCCTGCTTCTTTTTGAACATGAAAAGCTAATTGTTGATTTTTTTTGTATTCATGTTCAAAATAAACATTCATTCATTTTCTGTACCGCTTACCCTCACTAGGGTCGCGGGCGTGCTGGAGCCGATCCCAGCTAACTCTGGGCGAGAGGCAGGGTTCACCCTGAACTGGTTGCCAGCCAATCACAGGGGATCAAAATAAACATACAGATAAAGTAAATCAAATGGCTGCCAAATATTCAACATTGATCAAATGCAGACTAAATTTGTATGACCTCATTATATCTGTTATCTTATTCTGAGCAAATTTAAATCTAAAATCTGAGAAGACATTTTGTTCTGTTGCCCATTATAACAAATTATATTTCTTATGTTTTACAGTATTTTAATGGAATACCTACCAACCGCAAAAAAACAAACATTGATGACAGGGTACAAGTAGGCAAACGATGAAAACCAAACTTCCTGTATAGACAGATGTCTGGCCAAAGCCTCACCTGTGTCTGCTGTGTTGGGGTGGAACAGTGTGTTCGTGTATGTGACAAACTGCAGCTGTCGGTTCAGCTTCGTCAGGAGGGTGCTTGACAACGTCATGCACATCTCGCCATCACCTTGGATTTTAACCCCGTCCACCTCCGCGGCAACGTTCAACGTCCCCAGCGTGGCAGTGAGATTTATCTTCAGCAAAAGTAATCATGAGAAAATGTCTCAAATTTGATTTAAAGAAAGAAAAAAGAAAATACACTTAAATACTGACTGAGTGGTGGTCTTTGGGAAGGTCCTGTAACGCCAATCCTGAAATAATCATGACTTTAGATACTTCCAGTCAACTTTCAACAAACTGATGTGGATTAAAATTAGACAGGCAAAATCCAGTGAAGGGCCACTTTGATGTCTCACCCTCTTCTAAAAACACAATACTTTTCTACTTAGACTTAAACTGAAGTGAATCTTACAGAACTGATGTATCTTCCTTTATAGTGTTCAGCTCAGGCACGGATAGATAGATAGTTTAGATTAACTAAAACAACTAAAACTACTGTGGTGTCTCGACATATGAGTTGAAGTCATTCCAGGACCACGTTCGAAACTCAAAACACTTGTATCTCAAATTATCTTTCCCCTAATATATTAATGAAAATGCCATTAATCCATTCCAGCCTCCCCCGAAAAAACATGTTTTTTTTGGTAATGTTTTTTTTAATAAGGATACATACCTGGGATGATGATTGTTTTTAGGGGCCGTACCTCCACCCCCTGTGTTGGATACTGTAACGGGTTGTTTGCCTCTGCAATAATGAGCATATCTGCTGATGTCTGTAACCTGAGGGGCATAGCCGACACACAACAAACAACATACAACTGTAATTATCTTCAAAACACTGTTTAAAATGGTATTGAGAGCAAAGACAGAAGTATATAGGCGCCTTGATAATTTTTTATTTTATCAATGGAGTGCTTTTTGTAAGGGAGAGTGGTTAAATATTGTCACAACAATGTGCTTTCCTGATAAGACGCCTACCAAAAAACACGACATCATTTATGCCATTAAAGCAAAATGTGCTTCAACAAAGTATAAATTGTATTTTACTTTTTAAATTCCACCCCTTTTCAATTAAATTTTGTGTCAGTAATTATAACATTTTTCAATGGAACATGTCCACGTTTTCTGGGCCAGCTCACCATTTTTGTACAATGGGTCACCGCTTGGTAATACGCAAGTTTCTGAAAAATAGCCTCAGTTATGGACATTGTATCTAACGTTTTGTACAATTCCCTACTAAATTGAGAGAACCGATTGCCAGAACACACATTGGTTGTTTTGTCCTCTGTAAACACTATTTTAACCTATATGAATCAAATCTTCTTGTACAGAACACTAGACAACCCTTTATAATAAACACAGATTCCATTTTCCGCTCTTTTTCATCGGACGTCTTCTCACCTTTTCTGGAGACTCTTGAACTCCTTGTCCCGTCTCCTCTTCACCTCCTCCAGCTCGGTGGCCTTGAAGGCCGTGTGCAGCGGGAGCGCTAACACCCGTGACGATAAGATTTGGAAGAAGGGAAGATTCACCCCTTTGCTCTCACAAACGCATCCATTGTGTGCCAACAAGCTGCCAAAGTCAGTACACAGATTCAGATGAGTTGATATGAGTGGTTTGGGAGGGGGGAGTGGGTAAGCCTTACCCTGCCACACTCTCGCGCACACGAAAGGGGATGGTGCTCAACTGGGGATCAGGTTCCAGGAGACGGTCATCCAGATTTCTCTCTGGCAGGAGGCCTGGTCGCTGCCAGACCTCTATTGTGGTGTAGGCCCGGGTGGGCCACGTGTGCATGAGAGCCAGTACCAGAACCACTGACACAAGGATGCCGAACACCACCGTCTTCCTCAGGGAGCGCATCCTAACACCTGATGAGCACAAGACCAATTTCAATTTGATCTTAAAAACTGCGGGTTCCAATTACTGGTACTTCAATCTCAATGAATCCATAAGAACACTTGATATGATTAGACAGTTCAGTTTAGTAGCATTAATCAAAATTACCGTATTGGCGCAAGCTCTATTACTTCCACAGAAAGTGGTATACATCCGACAATGTATGAATAATCAAAGCCTTACCATTACAATTAGATAAAAAGGTATCAACATTATATAATCTGAACGGCTATATATGTATGTATATTTACTGTATAAGCGGTGTTGAAAATGGATGGATGGATATTGTCTCTATGGTGCCTCAGTAAACATGTGAAATATGAATAAAAATGATCCACGCATTCCTGAGTTCCAGACACTTTTCTGCTGAGAGGCCTGAAATCAAGTCATTTGAATTTCTCAAGCTTATCTATGTCACTCGTAAAGATCTCCGCCTAACTCTCCGCTCCCGAGCCAGCGCTGTTTACACAACAAACACGTGCTCTCACAAGTGGGTCTTCTAAACGGAGGCAACCAATCAGAGGAAAGGGGGCGGTCTTCGCCAAATATGGATGAAGCGGATACAAAACTGGGTCAAACAGAAGTAACTGTCAGGGGGCCCTTTTCTGGATACCCGTATGACAGAACCAAGGTGTTTTTTGAAATGACATTGACACTTTTATACTAAGTCCATGTTAGAGAGTCACTCTATGGACGTCTAAATAGCCCAAATAAGGGACCTTTATTATGTGTAATGCAGCTATGTTTGAGAAATCCTTTTTAAAGTAAATTAACCTCATACAAATATTTACAGATGTGAAATCAACTGCTTAGAATCAGAAAGTTATTCCTCTGAACCGTGTAAAATCTTCCTGGAAAATTTTACAAGGCTCAGAGCAATATACTGCCAGAGGAACCAGAAATACTGTGAAACTGTGGTAATTGTGTGGCTTTGACCAGATCGATTAAGCAGACAAACAAATGTTCATGCAGCCGAGAATAAACCACGAGTGGGTTTCTTCACATTTTCACTGCTCCCTTAATTAGGGTCAGATGTTTTCCATGCAAGAAAAGCATTCAGTCAGGCTTTCCCACTACCTTCCAGCCGTGAAAACCCCAGAAACATATTTCCGCTGTAAGAAATATGTGCCGTGGGGACTCCACGATGCAATAAAGTAGTAAAATATGACCTGTGTAACTAGAATGACAGATGAGTCATCACAATGTCCAAAAACCAAACTGCCATCTCTGGCAACACTATTTGTGCTACACCTTCACGCTGAGGCCACAAGTGCACGCAGGTCATACCTGACAATCCGTCTATCCAATCAGGACAAGGGCTTTCGCTATTGCAGTGGGCATCACCAGAAAGCGTGGCGCAAGTGTCTTCCACTTCTGGGGAAAAGATGGAGTTTGTCACAAAACATGCATATTTCTTGAAGTGTTAAATGCTCTTGCATCAAATTAGAACTTGCAGCTGCCTGGAATGTTTTACTATGCCCAGGGTAAATCTTGCAAGGGCTGAGAGCTCCGGTGTTATAAAAATCCATACAATATTCAACAGTGAGTGACTTCCACTTCCTGTTATTAGTGGTGACACAACGAATAGGAACAAATGTACTGTAACACATCACAGAAGATGGAGGGAAAAAAAATGTATAGTCAGACAATAGAGCAAAACATATAAAAACCCATTATATATTTTAAATAATTAGACACACCTTGTTGAGCTTATGCATGAACCGCTATACTCCTCTGGGCACTCACTGGCCATGACATTTAGGTACACGTGCAGAATCTAATGAAAAAGTCCAACACTTTAACTTCAACATCAAACAGTTTGATCACCCTGTAGTTGGCCACCTTGGTGTCTAGTGTTTGTTTGTTTTATTTGGATCCCCATTAGCTTAAGCATCAGCTGTAAGCGATTCTTCCTGGGTATTCTTAGATAATAGCTTTTATGTATTATTCCCCTATTGCTTGTCCTCATTACGGTCGCATGTGAGCTGGAATCCATCCCAGCTGACTTTGGACAAGAGGCGGGCTACACCCTGGACTGTCGCCAGCCAATCACTGGGCACATTTAGGCAAACAACCATTCTCATTCACATTCATACCTATGGGCAATTCATACTTTTCAATAAACCTTAAATGCAGGTTTTGGAAATGTGGGAGGAAGCTGGCGTTCCCGCAGAAAAGCTAAACAAGCAAGGGGATAACATGTAAATACTAAGGCCTCAGCCGAGATTTGAACCCATAACCTCGAAACCGTGAGGCAGACTTTATATACTAACCATTCGACACTGTGATGCCATTGATGTATTAACTTGATAAAACGTTTATTATTGTGGCTTCAGTTTGCAGCAGTACATCATACTGAGGTGTTTCTAACATGTCCATACTGAGAGATGGTTAGCTTTGTAAAGACAGTAGATCATAATAAGCTGTTATAATGTGCATGCTCAGGCTCATAGGAAGCTGAGAGATTCGCTAGACAAGATGGCCCAATCATAAACAATGATTCTGCGTGTATAACGGTAACTGTTGTAATTAGGCAGGCGAACATGGAGGAGGAACAGGCAGTGGACATAGCTGTCCATTTATGGACACAATAGAGACCGCATGGAGATGCGCATCGTTACATTATGAAATATTAAATTGGTACGTAGTCTTTTATATCTCACATGCCATGTCATTATGTGACAAGTGAACACTAGGATCGACCGCACCAGGCCTTTTTTTTTGCTGTCATCAACAAGATAACGCAGAGGGTTAAAAAACAAACAAAAAAAAACAATCATGACACACACTCATTCACACGTTAGGCTGTTTCAAACCATGCGGTCAAGAAGGAGCATATATGGCCGCTTCTCTTTATATTAAAAAGCTCACCTCAATTCAAAGGCCCATCGCAATCGGTTCCCCTGTAGGATGTCTGCAAGGAGGTCCCCACTCTTAAATGGAGCCTCCTCCTCCTCAGTGCTCCTGTAGATGGATGCGGAGGCCGAGGAGCGGTGCGTGCGCTCATGAGGCTGCGTACTGCCGGACCTCCGCGGTGCACAAATCAAGTGTTGGAGCATTTTAACCATAGATAGTAACTGTGCGAGCATCCTTACAACTAATCAATTAATCCAAAGGCAGCTTATTACTGTATGCACGTGTGCATTAAAACCATGGTGGCATGAATGATTGGGGGGGGGGCGGGAGACGCACATTTGAAAACACATAGCGCATTTAATTGATTTTAAATGAAGCCCAATCATCTTTAAAAATGTTTGTGATCCATGCCACTGAGCCAAACATACCTCAAAATGTATTAGCAAAACACATATAGACTGACAGGGGAGTCAGCCAATCGCAGAAGATCTTATCCTCCCTCCTGACCAATCTGCTGTCAGAAAATTGCATCTCTCTCTCTCTCTCGCTCTCGCTCTCTCCCCACCTCCCGCTGAGGAGAATAAATAAAACGCTTGATTTCATCTAAAGTTGCCTTTTCGCCGAGAAATAACACAAACAGCTCAAAACATTCACATACGCCGTACACGTTCATCTAATTAGTTACAATATCACAGCCAAACCCAGGATTCCAACTTATCCACTTAGCGTTGAAGACATCCTACATAATTTATGCCATGTAAACACAATTTTTGTCTGTATACACATTTGACCCGTTTGAGACATGTAGTTAAAATCATTTTTAAATATCCGGCTGACAGTATAACACTAATAACCGCCTGAATACGTTTCAACCAAACTGTCGCGTTAGTTGCGTAGAAGAAGAACAGGGCGGCGAAGAAGAAGAGACGGTGGAAGCACTGGAAGAGGAAGAAAGGGGTGGAGGACGGTGCGAGTCAATCATGGCTGCTCTCATAGTACGGAGGCGAAATAGATTACACCTTTTCTTATTGTTATGCCCCATTTGTGTATCGGCGTTTTTAAACTTGGAAGAACTGAACGAGATGAAATATGAGATTCAGATTCTTCCCGATCCTGTCATTATGGGGCAGGTGAGTGAGGGGATTTAAAGGGAGCTAATAGTTAGCTTGTACCTTTCATAACGACTGTTGCTTACTCTAACATGGCCTATAGAAAACAGAAGCTTACGCTACGCTTGCTTAGACTTATTTCCTTTGCTGTGCCTCTATTTGTGTGTTGTGCAAATACTTGTTTTTACATTACGTGCTATAAAACTTTCCCACGCAGCAGCAGCAATTGACAGCTGTCACAACAAAACATCCTCATTCCCATTAAACTTGTTATGGTACGTATGTGTGTACAACTATCACAGATTAATCGATTTACATGAGACCCGCATTGCTAGACGGGTCTTTTAAAGATGATTGCAGTGGCGTATCATTGTCGTCTGACGATACTGGTTGTGACTTTCTGAAAATGCACCATTCTCTGGTCAACATCTTAATACAATGTCAATAGGGGTCGAGATTTTAAGCATCCAACTTTAATAACATTCTTAATTTTTATCTTTTTTTTTTTCAAAAAGGTTTATGTCATTGGAAAGGTTGCCAAACACAGAAACAGAAATAATAATGATGAACCGATGAACTTGAAATAATTATAGAAAGCCAAGGTTTACAAAATAATAGGCAGAGTTTGGAGATGGCAGTCAGGTGATATGAGGTTTAATTTGGCACTCAAAACATGCAGAGAAAAAAACATTAAGAGTTTAGAATGAACAAACACTCCTTAAGTTGTTCAAATACATAGAAAGGAATATAAATAGCACAGTGAGAGGCATTTGTAATTGATAGAATTCATGGCATTGGCTTTGGAAGCGACGAAGAATCTGACCCATCGTGGCGGGTTAGAAGAACATCACAAGGAACCTGGCCAGTGGTGGGTCCCAAAAAATGTGTGCACGGCTCGACCAGTTGACATCACTTTTGGCAGAAGCATGAAAAAATATATAATAAAGATGCGATTGTGGATTATAAAAAAGATCTTACTCACCTAGAAGTTTTTGAAGGGGGTTTGTTAATTATAAATCTGTGAAATGTTGTCCATCCAACCGCGTGTACTTTCTACTTGGCGAAATTCCGAAGTCGTGATTACAACTAGGACACATGTTCTAGTCATTGTGTATAGTGGTAAGGTGAATAACGCAAATGAGTGAAACATGTAAAACAGCGGTTACATTGCTTCTCAAATTACGCGCACAAGCGTGTAGCTCGTTGAGCGACCACTTCCGACACTCAGTCAGCGATGGAGTTACACATTCGTAAAATCAGTACAATTGTAAACGTCAGATTATAAAGACTAAGCACTGCGGTGTCCCTATAAATTAAATGTCTCATGGATCAATGTTAAGTTGTATCACTGTGTTTCCCCCTAGACCAAGACAGATGAGGTCATGATGGTGTCCAGCAAGTTCAAACAGCTGTATGAGTGTCGCCTTCCAGCCCAGGCGGTCCGCTTTCATCAGGACCCGGTGTCAGATCCTGACTCACAAGGGTACACAGGGCCGGACATCCCTGATCTACTCAGCCCCATGCGGGAGCCCCCCTGCCTAGTGTTGGTTGGTGCACATTGTCTTATAATGCTCAGAAATCGATCTAAAAGTATATTGATATAAAGGACAACAGCATCTTAAAATAAAATTTTGCTCACCCAGAAATATGCAATACTGTGCAAAATCTCAAGGCCAACATGAGACTTGTTTTATTGACCATATGTAACCAAATGTGATTTGGTAGAGAACGGACGTCCACCAAGGCTAAACTATAAACAAAACAATTGTTTGTGCAGCTGTTTGTTAGCAGGCTAGTTCCTGGTTCATGCAGGGTGGTGAACAGATTGGTCGTGCCATTATAATTATTTTGGGTTGATTCAAGTGGTGACTCATCTTTTTATGGGCCCTTCCTTGGCCCATGTTCCCTCCCCTTGACAAAGGTATGTAGAAAACCATCCATCCATCCATTTTCTGCTCTGCAAAATGGATGATGAAACCTGCAAGTTATGGCAGTGGGGCCATCCGGTAACCACCGTGTTTTATCTCACCCCGTCTCTCGCTCTGCTATACTGTGCTTCGGCCAAGCCAGCCACACTCCAGCCGAGGATGCCGGGCCTCCATGGGACTCACTGAGTCACGTCCACCGCCGCCGCCGCGCTCGCCCACCTGCTCCCACTCCCGCGGGCCTGGAGGCTACCTGGTTGCTCCTGCCAGTAGCATATGCTTGACTTGTGTAACAGTTGGATTAAGCGTAAATCGATTAGTCATGCCTGGCAAGTGAGGCGCAGGGATGACGTATTCAGATGTTCTAGTAGTCTTTTCCTGACATTGTTTTGGTTTCAAGCAGAATCCTGACGGTTTTGTGCTAACACTGATTTGTATTTGAATTGGAACTGCTCATAATTCCCTCTACCTTGATTTAAGCCCCAGTTCTTGCTGAAGGAAAACAGCCCGAAAGCATTCCCAACTGCCATCACCATGCTTCACTGTGGTAAGGGGCTCTTTTGGTGATGAGCAGTTTGTCTTTGTGCCGAACATACCTTTTAGAATTATGTCCAAAAGGTTCATCCTCAGACTATAACACATTTTCTCACGTGTTTGGGTGATTTCAAGTGTATTTTTTCAAAATGTAGCCGGGCTTGGATGTTTTCCTTTGTAAGATAAGGCTTCCATCTGGCTACCCTACCGCATTTCCCAGACATATGAAGACGACGGGAGATTGTTGTCATTTACTAAACAGACAGTACTGGCCAGAAATTCATCCAATTCCTTCAGTGTTGCTGTCACCTCTTGGCAGCCTCCCTGACCAGTTTTCTTCTCGTCTTTATCAATTTCGGAGGGATGCTCAGGATGCTTGCTCATGTCACCATTGTGCCATATTTTCTCCCCCGGATGAAGACTGTCTTCACTGTGTTCCATTGTATAGCCTGTTTAATGCCTTGGAAATAATTTGTGTACCCTTTTCTTTACTGCTACCTATAAACAATAAGATCCCTCTGTTCCTCTGGAAGTACTCTGCAGGCCATGGTTTGTTCTGTAAGATGTGACTGCAAAAATGTCAGGAAAAGCCTGTTAGAATTTGAACTTTATTTGGGGTTAATCAGAGGCACTTTAAATGGTGGTAAGTGCGTGCTGACTCCTGTTTAACATGAGTTTGAATGTGATTGGTTAATTCTTAACACAGCCACATCGCTAGTTATGAGTGTGTGCACACTTGTGCAACCACATTATCTCGTTTGTTTGAACTTGCCATCCCTAAAAGATTTAAATTGAGTTTAGCATGTTATAGGTCACATTAATGGTCGAACAAGTTATGAAATTTGTTTTCGGTCTAATTTTTCTATATTCCAAAAACCTGGCATTTGAGTAGGCATTTTATATCCACTGTACTTGTGAATGTGTGCTAATAATTATCTTTATATGAGCCCTGCGGTCGGTTGGTGACCAGTCCTGGGGGCGTACACTGCCTCTTGCCCAAAGTCAGTTGGGATAGACTCCAGCTGGCCAGTGACCCTAATGAGGACAAATGCTCTTAAAATGGTTGGATGGATAAATGGATATGTTTTTGGCAAAGTGGGAGGAGGCTCTCTTCTACTAAATTAGTAACTGTTTTACTGTCACAAATCTTTGGAAAAGGTCATTAATGCAACACAGCTCGAAAGCGTAGTATTGTACTGAATGTCAACAATATTGACTGATCATGTTGCAGTGTTTGTACTTCATATTAACTGTTTCATCCCATCATCTACCCTGTATCATTACTGCTCACTAGTAAATACAATGCTCTATATATAAATATTATACTCCTCTTTGGGATGATATTTTTGTTACTCACAGATTTTGCTGCTATTTTTCGAATGAGCCAGTGTTTTGCATGTGTTTGTCTCTAATGTGAATGTAGGCAAAGTAATACAGTAGTCTATGCAGGCCCTTGTGGACTTTGTCATGTCATGCAATCATTAAAAAAACAAAACAAAACAAAAAAGACCAAATGCACAGTGTCATGGTTCGCTTTGATCAAACAAACGTGTGGTTCCTTGACTTTCAATGCATTGCTCCAGAGAAGCAGTTCTAATGCAGTACATTGTCTTATAATTTGACATTTACTGATTACAAAAAATGAAGTTATTAAACAAGTACAATATAACAATGAATGTTGTTTGTTTATCTTAAAACATTTGCTCTTTATTATTCCCTCAGACAAAAGACTGGTGGACATACGAGTTCTGCCATGGTCAGCATATCAGACAGTACCATCTTGAAGGTAAGAGCTATCTTTGCTTTATGCATTTTTTTGTCAAGGCTGTTTCATAGGCAGGTTTTTGTCACTTCTCAGACTCAGAAATCAAAGGGGACATTCTCTTCCTGGGCTACTATGAGTCTGAATTTGACTGGAGAAATGAAACTGCAAAGGTAATTCCTGAGATTTCTCTTCCTGACTGATGAAAATACAGAGCAGTTACTTTTAAAATCATGTATTATAATGTGTTGTGTGTGATTATGTTACAGGCCTCCAAACAGCACAGACTGAAACGCTTTCACAGTCAGATGTATGTGAACGGCTCTAAGTGTGACATCAACGGGAATCACAGGGAGGCTGAAGTCCGGGTGAGACTTGAATGAACTTTCAGCAGACAAATCATTAGGAGCAGCACAATCTAACTGCACAATCTAATGAGATCCAAAACAAACAGTATGTTTATATGATGTTTGTATTTTGCATTGGTTTGGAACTACCCTCATGTAGACTGTAGACCTCTTTCACACAGGGATCCCACAAAATTGCCACGTAAAGCCAAAACAGTAGATCTGACATTTATTCACCTATGCCTTTTACGCAGAACACAGCAAAGCGGGATATTGCTGTAACTGTTTTTCTTTCACACAGCTACACAATCAGATTATTAGATGCGTGATAACGCCAGTGCCAGGTGGGAAGGGGAGAATTGAGTCTCACACCCTGTTTTTTATGGAACGCTTTTAAACACAGAATGCATTCAGTTCTGATATGACCTTTGAAGCCGGAAAATTGCCAAGTCAATTTTAGGGATGGGGGTAAATGCAACTTGCCGCTTGCGGTAGGTACGTGTGAACTTCTTGTCTGTGTCCTACACCAGGCCTTTTTGGAAGATTTTAAACTCTAAAATCTAATTCTCATCAAAGAGGGTCTGATATAGCTTGTGTGGTACATTAAATAAGACAAGACAGGACATGAAAGGCAACAAAACAAACAAAAACATGCATAATTAGATATTGTTGACTGAATTATCCATTGGTGTGTGTGTGGCTGTTTGTCGATTTGTGGCTGGCCACCAATCCAGGGTGTACCCCGCCTCTCACCCAAAGTCAGCTGGGATGGTCCTAATGAGAACAAGTGGTTTACAAGATGGATGGATGGATTGACAGTACAATGTACCTAATGATAACGACAATGAGTGAATATTTTTTCTCCCCCTCAGTTTGTGTGTGAAGACGGTTCGGGTGACTACATCGCCCGAGTGGACGAGCCACAGTCATGCCGCTACGTGCTGACCATTCATACCAGTCGTACATGCCAGCATCCCTTACTGCGGCCTCCGTCCACTGCCAAGCCCCAGGGGATCATATGCCAGCCGGCACTAAGCGCACAACAGTACATGGACTATGTCAAAGCTCAAGTCTGTGAGTTACCAAACCTCTTAAGTCACAGTGATGCAGCACTGAGAGAGCATCTTGCTTAATTTCTCACTGAAGCAGTGGGGGGCCTGGTGTATTACTAAAATCCAAGATGATGCTCAGTTGAAGTCTTCTTTTCTTTTCGGCTTGTCCCGTTAGGGGTCGCCACAACGTGTCATCCTTTTCTATGTAAGCCTATCTCCTGCATCCTCTTCTCTAACACAAACTGCCCTCATGTCTTCCCTCGCTACCGCTATCAAACTTGTCTTTGGTCTTCCTCGAGCTCTCTTGCCTGGCAGCTTCATCCTCATCATCCTTCTATCAATATACTCACTGTCTCTTGTCTGGACGTGTCCAAACCATCGGAATTTGCCGTCTCTAACTTTGTCACCCAAACATCTAACCTTCGTCGCCCCTCTGATGAGCTCATTTTTAATCCTATCTAACCTGGTGACTCCTAGAGAGAACCTCACCATCTTCATTTCTGGCACCTTCAGCTTTGCTTCCTGTTGTCTCTTCAGTGGCACTGTCTCTAATCCCTAAATCATGGCTGGCCTCACCACTGTCTTATAAAGTTTTAAAGTCGTTCCAGCCTACTTGGACCTGTTTCTTCACTTCCTTACCACACTCACCATTGCAATGGATTGTTGACCCCAAGTATTCTGTCTTACTTCAGATAATCTTCATTCCCCTCATTTCCAGTACATGGCTTCACCTTTCTGTTCCTCCACCTGCTCCCTGCATTCACTGCAGATCACAATGTCATCTGCGAACATCCTCCGGAGATTCCTGTCTAACCTCATGTGTCAGTCTATCACCATTGCAAACAGGAAGGGGCTCAGGGCTGAAACTGATGCAGTCCCACCTCCACCTTAAACTCCTCTGAAACGCCTACAGCACACCTCACCGCTGTTCTGCTGCCCTCATACATGTCCTGCACTATTCTAACATAGTTCTCTGCCCCTCCAGACATCCGCATGCAGTACCACAGTTCCTCTTTAGGTTCTCTGTGATAGGCTTTCTCTAGATGTACAAAGACACAATGTACTTCTCTGTACTTGTCCATCAATACCGTGAAGGAAAATAATGCACGTGTGATACTCGTTCTTGGCATGAAGCCAAACTATTGTTCGTAAATACTTACTTCTCTCATGAGTCTAGCCTCCACTACTCTTTCCCATAACTTCATTGTGTGGCTCATCAACTTTATTCCTCCATTCCCACAGCTCTGCACATCACCCTTGTTCTTAAACACGGGCAACAGCACACTTTTCCTCCATTCCTCAGGCATCTTCTCACGCGCTAGAATTCTATTGAACAAGCTGGTCAAAAACTCCACAGCCACCTCTCCTAAATGCTTCCATACCTCCACAGGAATGTCATCAGGGCCAACTGCCTTTCCATTTTTCATCCTCTTTAATGCCTTTCTAACTTCCCCCTTACTAATCATTGACACTTCCTGGTCCACCACACTTGCCTCTTCTCTCTCATTTTCCTCATTCATCAACTCCTCAAAGTTTTTTTTCCATCTATCCAGCAGACAACTTTCACCAGTCAACACATTTCCATCTCTATCCTTAATCACCCTAACCTGCTGTACATCCTTTCCATCTCTATCCCTCTTGTCTGGCCAACCTGTATAGATCTTTTTCTCTTTCTTTAGTGTCCATCCTGGCATACATGTCATCGTATGCGTCGTTTGGCCTTTGCCACGTCTACCTTCACCCTACGTTGCATCTCCATGTATTCCTTTCTCCTCTCCTTAGTCCTCTCTGTCCCACTTCTCCCATGTACGATTTCCTGTACTTTGAGGTCCCACCACCAAGTCTCCTTTTCCTGCCAGAAGCTACACCAAGTTCTCTCCTGCCTGTCTCTCTCATCACCTTGGCTGTAGTGATCCAGTCTTCTGGAAGCTTCTCCTGTCCACCTCGTCACGACAAGCCGTACAACACTCTTCCTTTCTCAGCTTTCACCACATGGTTCTCTGCTCTGCCTTTGTGTTCGTAATCTTCCTCCCCACCACCAGAGTCACCTTACACTCCACCGTCCTATGCTGTTGAGCCACACTCTCCCCTACCACAACCTTACAGTCAGTAACCTCCTTCAGATTACATCGTCGACACAAAATGTAATCCACCTGCGTGCTTCTACCTCCGCTCTTGTAGGTCATCCTATGTTCCTGCCTCTTCTGGAAGAAATTGTTCACGACAGCCATTTCCATCCTTTTTGCAAAGTCTACCACCGTCTGTCCCTCCAAGTTCCTTTCCTCGATGCAGAACTTATCCATCACTTCTTCATCCCTGTTTGACGCTCAGTTGAAGTGACTTAGATAAATAAATGCTTGTTTTATTTATGGGTAGCTATGTGGCATATTTTCTGAAATTATTTGTATTCTGTTTGAGAAGGCTCTGTGTTTTGCTCCTCTTTTTTTTTTTAATTCCCAGCCGACACAAAGCGTAAAGTGGAACAAATATCTGAGGAGCTGAGGAGTCTTGATGAAATGTTGGCCAGTAACGAGGAGGCGGAGTCACCGGTGGCTGTAAGGGCAGAAGAACCATCACCAGAACCCAGCGATGCCCAGGACCAGTCTGACCAAAAAGGTGCATATCGATCCATCAAAGAGCAAATTACCGATTTTGTATTGTTTTTTTTTTTTTTTTTTTTTTTTTTTTTAAATCTCTTTAATTTGTTTCTTGTCTGGTATGAATGTGTTTTTTAACAGTTTCTGCTGACATGTCTGAGGATGCAGGGTCAGAAGACCCAGAGGATTCTCAGTTTTGGGAGGGAATTACAAAACCAGGAAGTTCAAAAACAAGCTCTTCTCATGAGAAGAGTGAGGTACACAATTTCTTTTGTACAATTTCACATTATTTATATAATAAATATATACAGTCCCCTCCAAAAGTATTGGAACGGCAAGGTCAATTCCTTTGTTTTTGTTGTATACTGAAGACATTTGGGTTTCAGATCAAAATATGAATATGAGACAAAAGTTCAGAATTCCAGCTTTTATTGTTTCAGGACATCGCACCTTTTGTTTGAAGCCACCCACTTTTAAAGTGAGCAAAAGTATTGAAACATGTGACTGATGGATGTTTCTTGTTGCTCAGGTGTTGCCTCTTAGATCGATTACTTAAACATTAGCTAGTGCTTGTTTTTGGCTTTGGATTTCACCTGTGAAAACTGCATTTACTGTTAAGCAAAGATGAAAACCAGAGAGCTGTCTATGGGAGAAAAGCAAACCATTTTGAAGCTGAGAGAAGAGGGAACCTCGATCAGAGATATTGGGCATAGCCAATAAAACAATTTGGAATGTCCTTTAAAAGAGAGAAACTACTAGTGTACTGAGCAACAGACATCAAACAGGTCGGGCAAGGGTATCAACAGCAGTTGATGACAGAAACATTGTGAGAGCTGTGAAGAAACACCGAAAGTCAACAGTCAGTGACATCACTGCCAACCTCCTCAGGGCAGGGGTGAAGTTATCACAAGCCACTGTTTGACTTTGAGATAAGAAACATACAGGCCATACCACAAGATATAAACCCCTCATTGGCAAAAAGAATTGGAAGGCCAGATTTTCCAAAGAAGTAAAGAGATGACCCACAAAAGTTTTGGAACAAAGTTTTATGGAATGATGAGACAAAGACAAAGTTATGGAAAGCCCAAAGTATGGAGAAAGACACGATCTGCTTATGGTTCAAAACATGAGTTCATCTATGAAGCATGGTGGAGTTAATGTCGTGGATTGGCCTTGCATGGATGCTTCTGTAACAGGCTCACTAGTCTTCATTGATGATGTAACTCATGATGTTAGCAGAAGAATGAATTCTGAAGTCTACAAAACCATTTTATCTGGCAATTTACAGAAAAATGCATCCAAACTAATCGGAGAAGCTTCATCATGCAGTAAGACGACTCAAAACACACTGCCAACAAAACAAAGGACTTCACCAGGGGGAAAAAGTAGAAGGTCTCAGACTGGCCAAGTCAATCACCGGACCATAACCCAATAAGGCATGCATTTTACCTCCTGAAGAGGAGACTGAAGGGAGAAACTCCCATCCATCCATTTTCTGAGCCGCTTATCCTCACAAGGGTCGCGGGAGTGCTGCATCCTATCCCAGCTATCATCGCGCATGAGGCGGGGTACACCCTGAACTGGTTGCCAGCCAATCGCAGGGCACATATAAACAAACAACCATTCGCACTCACATTCACACCTACGGGCAATTTGGAGTCTTCAATTAACCTAGGTAGGTAGGGAGAAACCCCCAGAAAACAAAAACAAGAACTGAAAGAGGCTGCAGCAAAGGCCTGGAAAAGCATTTCAAATGCAGAATGCGACAGTCTGGTGAAGTTAATGGTCACAGGCTTGATGCAGTTGTTGCAAGTAAGTGTTATGCCACGAAATATTAAATGTTATTCACTTTCAGTTAATTTAATGTCTGTTCCAATACTTTTACTCACATGAAAAGTGGGTACCCTCAAACAAAAGGTGCTTTGTCCTGAGTTGTTTGACACATCTAGATGTAAATGCCATGAAATAAAAGCTGGAATTCTGAACTTTTCTCATATTCATCTTTTGATCTGAAATCCAAATGTCTTCAGTATGCAACAAAAACAAAGGAATTGACTTTGTACAACCCCAATTCCAATGAAGTTGGGACGTTGTGTTAAACATAAATAAAAACAGAATACAATATTTGCAAATCATGTTCAACCTATATTTAATTGAATACACTACAAAGACAAGATATTTAATGTTCAAACTGATAAACTTTATTGTTTTTAGCAAATAATCATTAACTTACAATTTTAGGGCTGCAACACGTTCCAAAAAAGCTGGGACAAGGTCATGTTTACCACTGTGTTATATCACTTTTTCTTTTAACAACATTCAATAAACGTTTGGGAACTGATAACACTAATTGTTGAAGCTTTGTAGGTGGAATTCTTTCCCATTCTTGCTTCATGTACAGCTTCAGCAGTCCGGGGTCTCCGTTTTCATATTTTACGCTTCATAATGCGCCACACATTTTCAATGGGAGACAGGTCTGGACTGCAGGCAGGGCAGTCTCGTACACACACTCTTTTACTACGAAGCCACGCTGTTGTAACACGTGCAGAATGTGGTTTGGCATTGTCTTGATGAAATAAGCAGGGGCGTCCATGAAAAAAAGATGTTGCTTGGATGGCAGCATATGTTTCTCCAAAACCTGTATGTACCTCTCAGCATTAATGGTCCCTTCCCAGATGTGTAAGTTACCCATGCCATTGGCACTAACACAGCAACATACCATCGCATATGCTGGCTTTTGAACTTTGCGTCCATAACAGTCAGGATGGTTCTTTTCCTCTTTGGTCCGGAATACACGACGTCCACAATTTCCAAAAACAACGAAATGTGGACTCGTCGGACCACAGAACACTTTTCCACTTTGCATCAGTCTATCTTAGAGGAGCTCGGGCCCAGAGAAGCTGGCGGCGTTTCTGGGTGGTGTTGATAAATTACTTTTGCTTTGCATAGTAGAGTTTCAAGTTGCACTAAAGAATGTAGCGCCGAACTGTATTTACTAACATTGGTTTTCTGAAGTGTTCCTGAGCCCATGTGGTGATATCCTTTACACATTGACGTCGGTTTTTGATGCAGTGCCGCCTGAGGGATCGAAGGTCACGGGTATTCAATGTTGGTTTTCGGCCTTGCCGCTTACATGCAGTGATTTCTCCAGATTCTCTGAACCTTTTCATTATATTATGGACCGTAGATGATGAAATCCCTAAATTCCTTGCAATTGTACGTTGAGGAACATTGTCCCTAAACTGTTCAACTATTTTCTCACACACTTGTTCACAAAGAGGTGAACATTGCCCCATCTTTGCTTGTGAATGACTGAGCAATTCAGGGAAGCTCCTTTTATACCCAATCATGGCACCCACCTGTTCCCAATTAGCCTGTTCACCTGTGGGATGTTCCAAACAGGCGTTTGATGAGCATTGCTCAACTTTCTCTGTCTTTTTTGCCACCTGTCTCAGCTTTTTTGGAACGTGTTGCAGCCATAAAATTCTAAGTTAATGATTATTTGTTAAAAACGATAAAGTTGATCAGTTTGAACATTGAATATCTTGTCTTTGTAGTATATTCAATTAAAAATGGGTTGAACATGATTTGCAAATCATTGTATTCTGTTTTTATTTGTTTAACACAACGTCCCAACTTCATTGGAATTGGGGTTGTAATTGACATCTTACACTTCTGAGCTTATGGGGCTTTCCTACTGAAACACGGCGTACGCTTAAATCCAGAAAATGTCGTAAGCACAAAAACATGAAAACTCATGAAACCCAAGCACATTTCCTTTGTACATCCCAATCAACGTGGAATTGAGCTCACATGTTAGAGTAGCCGACCCCTGCCTGTCCAGCCCACATTTAAATATGCAAATCATATTTAAACGGTCTCTGCACGATCAGAAAATGAGCATGTCAGTGAAGAAAAAGATTTTTTCTGAATGTGAAGTTGAGAAGCTGCTCAATGAAGTAGAGGCCCACAAGAAAATCCTCTTTGGCACGCTGCTGCTCCGGGATTAACAAGTGAAACAGGAGTGAATAGGACAGCACGTGTGTGGCTCGCAATGCTGTGGGGTCAGAATAGCGCACACACGCTGAACTAAAAAAGCAGTGGTCAGACATAAAGGTGGATGGGATGCGGAAGACAGCAAAGTGTGGCCAAAACAGGCAGAGGAACCGGCGCGCAGGGCCTCACCCCATTTGAGGAGAGAGTCGCTGCAATCATGGTTGACACTGCTCTCTCAGGGGTGGTGGGAGGACATGTGGGTGACTCTGATTAGCCCCATCGTAAATACAATGTATTTTCATAACTCACAACAAACAACCTTCACTCAGCCTTATGAGATAAAGGGTCATGCATAAATGTTGTATGTATGGTATTTTGTTTGTAATAAATCTTTTAAATTCAAATAGAAGTATGTCACCATATCAAAGAGTATCAAAAACTGACTCATGTTTGATTACCGTACTCAATTATTTTAATACTCAGGAGAGGACACTCAGTCGCAGCCACATGCTACATGTGCGGTGGAATAGACTTATTTATTATAACAGTTCCCCAGCATCACCTCTAAGTGTCGCCAAAGGACCAACAGCTGTAGAAACATTTGTACGTCAGCCATGAAGTCGGCGTGAGGCACCACACATTTCCACAGTCATTTCACACTTGATGCATCTGAACTTTGGCGTTAAAAAGAACATACGCCACGTTTTTGTGCGTATGCATCCTTTTGTAGATGAGGCCCCTGAATTCTAATCTTGGCTTTGGCTTTCCTGAGTGGAGTTTGAATGCATGGGTTTTCTCCAGGTACTCAAGTTTCCTCCAACATTCCAAAAAACATGCATGTTAACTTCATTGAAGAGTCTAAATTGTCTTCAGGTGTGAATGTGAGCGTGAATGTTTGCCCTGCTTGTGCCCACTTCAGGGTGTACCTTTGCCCCAATGAGGACAAGCACTATTCAAAATGAATGAATGATTGTTAATACACCACTAAAGGGTGTAATTTGACTATACTCCTCTGACCAGATTGTTCTCTCAGCAGGCAGTTGATGATGGCTTCAACTCAATCACAGACAATGAAATCATTGATGATGGAAATGAAGGTAAATTTTACATTTCACTACTAATACAATCTTGCAGCTGTTTATTGTATTGACGTCTTTGGAAAATCTGCACTGGTTAGAAAAGTATAAAAATAATATTTTTTTTAAATGTTTCAGTTGAAAATTTCAACTTTAAAATCATCACTGACCCATCAGACCTGATGAAATTTGTCCAGCATCTCAAGGAGAGTAATAAAAAGGTTGGTACTTTGTTACACATCAACACAGCATCTGTCTTTGCAGTGCCTTTGTATTCCATTTCAGTGCATTTGTTCCTATGTAGAAAGCACAAAACCGAGCGAAAGAACAAGCGGGGAAAAGGGGATCCGTGAAGCACAGCGAAGACGACAGAGAGGATGATGAAGATGAACGGCTGCTTCAGGAGTTTGAGGATGAGATGGCAGACGTCTCTGTGCCGGCTGATAAGACTGAGAAGATAAAGGAAACGATGCAAAAAGAGTTTGACAACATCATAAATGAGGTGAGTCAAAATTAAATTAAAAACACAAATACACTGGAAACTCTATGGACGTACACAGTCTTGCTTAGGTGTTCTAATTTGTTTACATTTTTTTTTTTTTATTCCCTTGGAAACAATGGAAATATCGCGTTCAAGTGTCAAACTGTTGACTAAACCTTAACTGTAATACAAGTGTAAAAATGGACACAGGGAATGCTGTCCAGCTTCAACAAAATACAGTGGAACCTCGATATAACGTACTAATAGGAGCGGGGTCGGGGGGTCGTCCGATATAGCCGTATGTCCGTTACATTGAAGCTCTTTTTTTTTTTTTTTTTTTTTTGAGGCCATATGCCCCCATATTTCTATACAGTACAATTTGTTTTTCCGTGGCCAAAAACACCCAATACAGTACAAAGTTGTGATGACTAAATATAAAAAGAAAAAAAGCTTGAAAATGTTTGAGTTTCACATTTTATCCAAACTTACCACGCCGGCGTGTTTGCTCATGGTGACGTTGACATACAGTACTCATCTTAGGCGAGTCGCTTTCATGAGCCGTGAGGAATTTGTGTGCTTCCTAGTCCCAAATCTGTTGCCAGTGGTGAACGACTTGACAAAAAAGTGTTACTGTACCAAAAATAGCATGTTCCAGACTCCAGAGACTGTGGTGTTGTATCCGTCAGAGTTAACACTGCCACCATGCCGCTCTCTCTCTGCACAGCGTTTTATGCACAATAGATATAACCAGCATTACATGGCCGCCACGTCAGTGCCCCACATTAGACATGGCCACCACGTAGGCACGGGAGGCACATCTTTTGGAATTTGATCTAGTCATATTCTAAATCTGTGACCCAGAAATAAGTCAGTCCCATTTTCTGCCTGCATTGCGCCACAGCGCCAGTAAACAACGGTGCCCAATTCTGGAACTAAAAGACTTTGTCAACTGCAGTTTAAGTGACAAATGGAAACTAGTTTTGGACATATTGGTCAGTCCCGGCAGTCCGTTTTATCCAAAATCCGTTATATCGGGGTCTGTTTTATCTTGTTTGCACTGCAGTGCTAGCAGTAGTAAGCTAGCATTAGCATTGTAAACAAGCTAGTGTTAGCCATAACTACTACATTGGTAGCATGTCTGATAATTCATAATAGTGTTACAGTAACAATACATTTTATCGGTTTGATGTTTTATTTTTTGGGAATGACCTATCAATTAAAACACAAAAAGAGGTAATAAACATATTGCTCGAGCAGAAATGTTGATGATTCCATTCCGCTTCTGAATCTTCTCAGCTGCGTGAAGTCTCTTGGCTCTGTTTGATAGTCTTGTCCAGTTGTTAGCAAACAAAGGATGGGATTTTTTTTTAAGGTGGATATTCCAAAATAGTTTCAGCAAGGCTCCTGAAGGCCAAGCTAACAGGTCAGCGTGAGGCTGTGGAGACGTGCTGGTGACCGGCTGCGAGTCAGCCCGTTAGTGCACTGCAAATGATTGACACCTCATCGGTCTCGAATAGGTTGTTCTTCCTTGAGCGCAGCAGTTAATTTAAAAAAAACAAAAAACATACCAGCTCCCCTTTAATGATGGTGCAATGCAAAGGTGATTTCACCCATCTCATTTTTTTTACGTTCTTACTTGGTTCTCAACTGTAAAAACAAGTTAACCACTGTTAATAATAAAGTTTTAAAATGCCCTCTCAATTTTGATCAAATGGAAGACTGTTTTTTAAATGTGAGTTTGAGTGTTGACGTCCCATAACTTCCACTGTATATTATTTTCTTAATATTTGCTGTGCTGAAAAAAGAAAAACAGTGGATCCATGCCAGCAATTTGCTTTTTGTTGTCTTGTACAATCTCATGCATGCCGGTGTTTTGAAGACTGATACTTAATTCATTTTTACCGAAAATATTAGTCAAATATCAAGTTTTGTGACCTTGAAATGTTCCAATTCCATGGTTGTGAAGTTGATAAAGCGCAGGTCACCACCAAGAGGACTAACTTTTTTGCTTTTGGTTGTATAGGCGCAGCAAGAATTGGAGACAGAAGGGCTGAAAGGAGAGTTTGATCGCACGCAGGCTACGCAGGCACTGGAGACGACACTTGACAAGCTTCTTGACCATTTGGAGGAGAAAGACGAGCTGGCCCCCGAGCAGCAAACAGGAGCTCAAAGAGCCAACGACCCGACCAGGGGAAGCCCCAGCTTGGCTCCAAAGCAGCCTGGTAACCTGACTGTCCTATTCTGACGCCACTCTTTTTCCCTGTGTCCATCTTTGTCACCTTCCTCCCATGTGCACGTCAAATGTGGTTGTAATATTCCATCCCAGAATAGGCACACACATGGATTTGATGCAGAGAATGAATGAAGCCACATAAAGCTAATGTTAAGCAGGTTACACACACCGATTTAACATATTAACCTTTTTTTTTATTTAATAGGAAAGACTCCACATATGACAATGTAAAAATCGACAAGTGTGTGCTTAGTGAAAATGCATTTTTTTTTTCTTTTGGAATACAATTGGAATATTAACAAATAACATCTTCAATAGACTTCCAATATGTGTAATGCAAAGGATGGTTTTTTTTAACTTACAAATATTAAATAATACATTTTTACAATGTTCTCCACAAAGAGAGAACAAATGTACACAGTGACATTATGTAGTGCACTTGAGATGACCAACACAAAACACTGCACACACGATATCAAAGGTTACATATGTAACTACGGTTCTGTGAATCCCGAATGACTGCCAGAAGGCGGTGCTGAAAGCAGTGAATATTGCTCTCGCGCATGCGCATTTCGAGTATACATACCAGTATGCAAAGTAATATATTTGATACCATACGCATCGGCTTTGAGACAGCAACCCTCATAAAAATTGGCGCATACGGCGCCCTAGTGTTCATTCCTATGGTCACACGAGCGGAGGCGGGACTAACAAAACCAGTCAGAGTCGAGCAGCTTGGATGCAACAGTTACGTCACGGCAAACAACAGTTACGTTCCGCCACACGTGGCAACTATGTACTACAAGCGGCTCACAATGAGAAGCCGCAACGACCTATGCCGGGAGTGGGGGCATGAACGCTAGTCACCAGCAAAGGTCACCGTTCAAAGTTATAAACCCAGCACAGCTGGGACCCCCTCGCTTCGAGAAATCGCAACGCCATAAGCTGGGATAGGGGATGCGAATGCCGCCTTTTCCAGAAAAAAAGAGGTTAAACGAACAAAATACGAAGCAGAGCCGAGTAGCTTGGGCGCCAACACCAGGCTAAATCGGACAACCAATATTTTTGCCGCACAACAAATAGCGTCAACAACCTTACCTTAGTTTCATTGGGAGAGGTTAGAGAGTCATTCTACCACACCGGGTCTCAAACAAAAGGAGACACCACTGTGGCCAAACAATTTCTCAATACAAACCAAATCATCGTCGCAGCTCCGACTTAACAGTCACAAGACTACCAGCGACAGGGAAATTATGTCCGATAGACAATTTCTATTTTTCTCCAGTTGCTGTATCCAGCATAATGTGAAAAGGTACGCAAAAAGAGGAACTGAGCCCTGTGTGGCACTGAAAGTTATACCCATTACAGGTCACCAGGGGGACTTTTTTGGTATGCGTACTCGAACTGCGCATGCGCGAAGGGAATATTCAGTGCTTTCAGCACCGCATTCTGGCAGTCAGCAGGGATGAAATTGAACTCCACCGACAATCATAAATCTCCTCCCCTGTCGTAGTACCAGGACTGACCTGTGTGAGGACAGCATTGTGTCACAGGGCAGCCAGACTGCTGAAAAATCCATAAAATAGTAGAAGAATAAAATAAAATAAAAAGCTGCGAGGTAAACCTTTAGTGCCTATCTGGTAACTACATTGTGGATGGAACTCCTCTGTCATTTTTATTGTCGTGACTGACTTGTGGGATAAGTTTTGCTCCTCTGTTTGTGTCCGGCATCAGCGCGAGCCTCAGGTCGCTTCCCGATTGGCTATCAATCTGTCTCATGTCACAATAGCTGAGGCTTGGCTGTGGCTTGAAAGAACGCAGTTGACCACACACAAGGGTTTGCTTCAATATTGAACAGAGTTTAAACGACCATTGTCTGAGCTGATTGAACAGGAATAAAATCAGTCTTAACACACCCCACACCACCATGATAAACTTTCGGAGACATCCGACAATGTCCTTTACTGACTTTAACCGGCCCGATCATCGATATGTTAACACTGCTTTCGACTGTCCTCTCGTGCTCTCTTGTCTACGTGAGGATTCTTGTCTCTGACAACCAGTTGTTTGTCCCTCTTTTGTCTCGTCACCCCAGACCAAGATGCTGATGACCATATTAAGATCAAAATTACTAAATATAAGACAGGCAGCAGCTCCGATGGGGAGTTCAAAATACAGGAGTTGGGCAAAGGAGATCCCCAGTGGCAGCACATAAAGGACGTGGTTAAAGAACAGCTAGAGAAAGCAGGACTGAAGGCTGAAGGTATGAATGGGGAGTGTTAACGTAAACTTTATGGCTGTTTTCCCCCCTCTTGTCTCTAATCATTGTGCTGCTTTAACCAACAACCTCAATTCCAATGAACTTGGGACGTTGTGTTAAACATAAATAAAAACAGAATACAATGATTTGCAAACCATGTTCAACCTATATTTAATTGAAGACACTACAAAGACAAGATATTTAATGTTCAAACTGATAAACCTTAGTTTTTAGCAAATAATCATTAACCATGCTGCCATCCAAGCAATGACTTTTTCATGGACGCCCCTGCTTATTTCAGCAAGGCAATGCCAAACCACATTCTGCACGTGTTACAACAGCATGGCTTCGTAGAAAAGAGTGCAGGTACTAGACTGGCCTGCCTCAGTCCCATTGAAAAAGTGTGGCGCATTATGAAGCGTAAAATACGACAATGGAGACCCCGGACTGTTGAACAGCTGAAGCTGTAAATCAAGCAAGAATGGGAAAGAATTCCACCTTCAAAACTTCAACAATTTGTGTCCTAAGTTCCCAAACGTTTATTGAATGTTGTTAAAAGGTGATGTAACACAGTGGTAAACATGACCCTGTCCCAGCTTTTTTGGGTTGCAGCCATAAAATTCTAAGTTAATGATTATTTGCTAAAAACAGTCAAGTTTATCAGTTTGAACATTAAATATCTTGTCTTTGTAGTGTATGCAATTAAATATAGGTTGAACATGATTTGCAAATCATTGCATTCTGTTTTTATTTATGTCTAACACAACGTCTCAACTTCATTGGAATTGGGGTTGTACTTTGGCCATCATAAAAGATAAGCAGTGATATGACTCATATGTTTCTCTCATGTATTGGGAAGATAGTTGGTGAAATGGGGGATCAGACTAAGACCTAAAAGTTGTCGCATGAGTTGGACTTAAAACCAGGAAGCCTTCTCTACAGTGGCTTGAAATGAAACTCATCCACGTGTGTGCTCCTGCTGTCATCCATTCATTGTACATACGTTTTGCTTTGCATGCCCTTTATTTTGTTGATGGCTTGCTCAAATTTAATAGAAAAGCACCCCACACCCCTCCTGTTTTCTTCTCTAGGTAAAATTGAGGTGAAGATCTTGACACGAAAGAATGCAGATGAGGCAGGTGATCAGTGGTTGACCGAAGAAGACACTAAGTCATTCCGAGACCTCCTCATAAACCTGCTGGTAAAATATTTTATAGGCTTCACTTTATTTTTTATTTTTTTTCTTCTTCTGACCCGAGTGACCCTGAATGCAGCTGTGCTTGTGTGTTTTTATACCCAACATTAGCCCTTGAGTAAATATACGCTCAGGCCTAAATATTCATAATTTTATGTTCATTGATTAGGATGAAGCAGTGACGCTTTGTTCTTTTGGTTTACAAGACTGGAGGCACAGAGGAAGTTCACAAAGAGCAAAAGCGACAGCAAGAGTTGGAGAACAACTACAGGTTTGTGTGGGGTGACGGCCAAGACGAGTCCCAGTCTTCCAGCAATGACTCGGACGACGTAGATCTGTGAGCCCATTCAACACGCTCAGTGCCGCCATTGTGAAGGTGTACGCCGGTGGTGATCAGCGAGGCGGGGAGACTCTGAAGCGCAGCCCCCAATTGACGAAGTGATTCATTTATTGCTATTAAAGCCAGATGGTGACATGACCTCATGTTTACACCTTCCTGAAGCTTGTCCGGAGTCTGCAATACGTCTTTAAAGATTTATGTGGTACGACAGAATCACTGTCAGCTCTACTTGAATGAGTTATGCATTTTTCCCCCTTTTCCTAGATGGCTGCAAAAAAAAAATAATCAGGAGATGGACAATGCCAACATTTTATGAATATTTAAATCAGTCGTGCTGCCTATTTTGCATCGTGGTTGCTATTTGCAGGTCCCCAAATGTGTGCAACCTCAGTTCTTGCACAGGTCATTTACCTTTGACTGTATAATGATGATACAAGGGATGAAACTGTCAGTAAACACAAGTGTACATTACACAAGCTGTGGCACTTTAGGATTTTTAGACAAACGCCATCTTCCCTTTGGGTTGGCATATATGAGAAACTGAATGATAAATATTCAGTGTTGTGGTGTCTTTGTTCTGTCAATAAAGTTATTTAAATTCTATTACTTTAGTAATTGAAAGCAAGGAAAGATGCAATGAAGAAGAAAAGTAGGTTGTAGTCACCATGACTGGTCATGGTAATCTGCAAAAGTTGAATCCAAGCAACTTGACTCTTCTTGGTTGTAGAGAATGTTTTGCATTTAAGTTCAAAATCTAAGGTCTAGAGTTCCCCTATTGATGAGATGACAGGTACACGTCATACACCAGGCACAGTTTGCAACAAAAACCCTCATGTGACCACCCCCAAGGGACTTAGGGGACCTAAGATTTAGAACTGAAGAAGCCTTTTCAAGAAGTGGAAACGTCTTCCAACAATGAAGAATCTTAGCCAACTCAACTATTGTGGAGTCCTTAAAAATAAAAATTTCTACTGATCTTTCAGAGGTGTATTTAAAGGGTTGAATTTGTGGACTTGTGAATAATTATGGCTCCGCCTGTATATACACTATATTGCCAAAGGTATTCACGCACCTACCTTGACTCACATGAATGTAAGTGACATCCCATTCCAAATCCATAAAGTTTAATATGTCATTGGTCCATCCTTTTCAGTCATAACAGCTTCAACTCTTCTGGGAAGGCTGTCCACAATGTTTAGGAGTGTGTTTATGGGAATTTCTTTACCATTCTTCCAGAAGTGTATTTGTGAGGTCACACACTGATGTTGGACGAGAAGGCCTGGATCTCAGTCTCCGCTCTAATTTATCCCAAAGGTGTTCTATCGGGTTGAGGTCAGGACTGTGCAGGCCAGTCAAGTTCATCCACACCAGTCTGTCATCCATGTCTTAATGGACCTTTCTTTGCGCACTGGTGCACAGTCGTTTTGGAAGAGGAAGGGCCAAGCTCCAGACTGGTACCACAAAGTTGGGAGCATGGAATTGTCCAAAATCTCTTGATATTCTGAAGCATTTAGAGTTCCTTTCACTGGAATTAAGGGGCCAAGCCCATCTCCTGAAAGACAACCCGATACCATAATCCCCCCCACCAAATTTTACACTTGCACAATGTAGTCAGACAAGTACTGTTCTCCTGGCAACTGCCAAATCCAGACTCATCCATCCGATTGCCAGATGGCGAAGTGTCATTTGTCACTCCAGGGGACACCTCTCCACTGTTCTGGAGTCTAGTGTTGGTGTGCTTTATACCACTGCATCTGACGCTTTGCATTGTACTTGATGCATGGCTTGGATGCAGCTGTTCAGTCGTGGAAACCCATTCATTCCATGAAGCTCTCTGCGCGCTGTTCTCGAGCTAATCTGAAGGCCACATTAAATTTGGAGGTCTGTAGCGATTGACTCGGCAGAAACTTGGCGACCTCTTCGCACTATGCGCCTCAGCATCCACTGATCTCGCTCCGTCAGTTGATGTGGCCTACCGCTTCATGGCTGAGTCGCTGTCGTTCCCAAACGCTTACACGTTCTTATAATACAGCCGACAGTCGACTGGAATATTTAGGAGCGAGCAAATTTCACGGTTGGACTTGTTGCACAGGTGGCATCCTATCACAGTTCCACGCTGGAATACATTGAGCTCCTGAGAGCGACCCATTCATGCCTAGGTGCTTGAGTTTATACACCTATGGCCATGGAAGTGATTGTAACACCTGATTATTTGAATGGGTGACCAAATACTTTTGGCAATATAGTGTAGTTTGAGTAATTTTTTTGTTCTAATTTTGTTTTTGTAGTGTGTTAGCACAAATCCTAGCAGTTGCTTCAACCTGACTAATGAGTGCAATCTTGTATGCAAGTCAGTGTCATACAATAGGAGTAAATAATAGACCACCTTCCTCCTCCCTAAGAGAAGGCCGGAACGGTGTGTATATTTTGGGAGCATTCATTGCCCTGTATTGCACTTCTTGGCTTCAGAGGCCAGAAGAAAAAAAAAAAACTTAGGTCCACCTGAACTCCTTTGTATGAAAGTCTTCAAATAAAAGTTCCTTTGACTTCACTCAACTATTTTATGTTGAATTATTGCTGTCTGTGTTAGAAGTGACAAAACACCCTTTTATGTGGTGGGATATGTATGAGTGGTGGCTAAATTTGCTTTGGTTTAATTTAAATGTTTCATATGTCAACATAACTAGACAGTGACAGGCACATGCACTGATAGACCCCTAGATGTGCTCAAGCACCTGCCGTCACTAGAGGAGAAAAGTGCTTTTTGCTCGTGCTCAATGTGCCAGTAGATATTTCAGTTGCGAAGTACATGGGGATGAGTTTCTTTACATGTAACATTGAGTGAGACTCCCCCAGCCTGTTGATTATAAATAAGGCGTGTGTTGATTGCTGTTCAGTCAGACTAGGTGTTTTTAAAAGACAGTGTTTGTGCAATCCCTAATAGTTTGGTGAAATATAAACTGCAATGCCACTGCAAGATGGGCTGACTTCTCACTGTAGTGTGTCACGCCCGCTGAAAACACTTGCCTTTTTGTTCAAAGTAAAACAAAAAAGATCTATGTACAAAGCATAGACTCCACGTTTTGTACAAATGAAATTTGTAATTTCAAAGCCTTGATCAGCTGTTTACTGACATTTGTCATAGAAAGATAAGAGACAGAATTTAAAGACAGGTATACAAAATAGACAACTTCATTGTATTTATTCATTTCTATATGAGTGTTTTGGAAATTAAATCAGGAAACAATCTTGTCTTTTGTAGTTTTACTAATATCTTTGCAAAGAGAGAGACAGTCAAGCGAGGTCACAAGTTGCTTCGCGGCTCTGGCCGTCTGAGACATATGGAAAAACAATGCCTTATTAAACCAAAGAAAAAATGGGAGGGAGATGTAGAAAGAAGAAAGAAAGATCTATTCACACAGTTATCTTGAGAGAAAAGGGAGGTTGAAGACAGGATGAGAGAAGGGAAGTGCACTCATCAGTGAAATGAAAACTAGTTTTCGAACAACTTGGGTTATTTACGTCATTGCATTGCTGTCGCGTGATGTCCTATTTACCACGTTACATTAAACAATTAAGTTACTAACTACATTTGAAAAGACCACGTAAGAACAAATGATTCGCATGATGTCCTATTTACCACATTACATTAAACAATTAAGTTATTAACTACATTTGAAAAGGCCACGCAAGAACAAAGGATTATTGAAGTAATCACACAAAACTATGGGATAATAAAAGTAAGAGTATAGACCAAGGGTGTCAAACTCAAATTCACGGTGGGCAAAACTCAATATTTAATGAAAAATCACTGCGATGTGCATGTTTCCCTTCTCTGCAGAAATGTAGTGTTAAAGCTTATTATATGACAACAAACTTAAATTTTGCTTAAATGTTGAATCTGGAATAAACAAACTTTTCAACCTGTTTCAAACACTCCACCATCATTCCAGTCCCCAAGAAACCTGCAATCTCGGGTCTGAATGACTACAGGCCTGTCGCTTTGACATCTGTGGTCATGAAGTCCTTTGAACGTCTCGTGCTGGACCACCTCAAGAGTGTCACAGGTCCCCTGCTGGACCCCCTGCAGTTTGCCTACCGAGCGAACAGGTCTGCGGATGATGCAGTCAACATGGGACTGCACTTCATCTTAGAACACCTCGACAGTGCAGAGACCTACGCGAGGATCCTGTTCGTGGACTTCAGCTCAGCGTTCAACACCATCTTCCCTGAACTCCTTTCATCCAAGCTTCTCCAGCTCAGCGTCTCACCTGCCATCTGCCAGTGGACTTACAGCTTTCTGACAGGCAGGACACAGCAGGTCAGGCTGGGGGAGGCCACCTCATCCACATGCAGCATCAGCACTGGGGCACCCCAAGGTTGTGTCCTCTCTCCCCTGCTCTTCTCTCTCTACACGAACGACTGCACCTCAGCGAACCCGACTGTCAAACTCCTGAAGTTTGCAGATGACACCACTGTCATTGGCCTCATCAAGGACGGTGACGAGTCTGCATATCGACAGGAAGCGGAGCGGCTGGAGCTGTGGTGCGGCCGACACAAGCTGGAGCTGAACACGCTCAAGACTGTAGAGATGATCGTGGACTTCAGGAGGCATCCTTCGCCACAGCTGCCCCTCACGTTGTCCAGCCGCCTTGTGTCAACCGTGGAGACCTTCACGTTCCTGGGAATTACAATCTCTCAGGACCTGAAGTGGGCGACTAACATCAACTCCGTCCTCAAAAAGGCCCAGCAGAGGATGTACTTCCTGCGGCTTCTGAGAAAGCACGGCCTGCCACCGGAGCTGCTGAGACAGTTCTACACAGCGGTAGTCAAATCAGTCCTGTGTTCTTCCATCACAGTCTGGTTTGGTGCTGCTACAAAAAAGGACAAACTCCGACTGCAACCGACAATCAAAACTGCTGAAAGGATTGTCGCTACCCCCCTACCCACCATTGAGGACTTGCACGCTGCCAGAACTAAGACAAGGGCGTGCAAAATCCTCTCGGACCCTCCGCACCCCGGTCACCAGCTCTTCCAGCTCCTTCCCTCAGGTAGGCACTACCGATCAATGCAAACTAGAACTAGTAGACACTCCAACAGCTTCTTCCCTTTGCGATCAACTTCTTAAACACCTAACCTATAATTATATATATTATTAATATAATATAATTATTATATTATAGAACAAGCTGGCAATTTTTTTTACTTGAGTTCGTTGTCACATTTCTGTGGGGCCCATTAGAAGAAGAAGAAGAAGAAGAAGAATCATCTTTTATTGTCATGAACATGCATGCATGCACACGAAATTTGTTCTCTGCATTTAACCCATCACAGTGAACACATACACATGTTAGTGGAACACACTGGAGCAGGGGGCAGCTGAAGCGCCCGGGGAGCATTTCGGGGTATCAGTGTCTTGCTCAAGGACACCACAGCCGTGAGTCCGGGGGATGTTGGCAGATGGTCCAGTCGGGTTTTTTTTGAACCTAGGTCCCCCACGGTGGCAGGCGATGATCTTAACCATTGGGTCGAAGTAAAATGTTGGCACGATTTGGAGTTCAACATGGAAAAACACACCTCCAAAGTCAAACTAAACTTGGAATTCAAACCATCATCAGGTGTGATGTCATGTGAGACTCGGTGAGCATCAAAATGTGACGATGACCACAGAACCAGATATGGAACTTATTGCGACAAGGGTTCTGGCTGCTCAATTCAATATTCAAGATACGAGTGACCCAAGTTTTTAAGAGCTTTAGTTGGGTCAATTCTTTTTTTTTTTTTTGCTCTGACTTGCGAGTAAAAATAGAAATCGAAGCGCTGTACGATAGCAGTGAACTCAACTCAACTCACATCACAACAAGCCTCTCCAATACATGTCCATCAGACGGCTTCAAAGGGTGATAAGTTTTACTGTATTTTAGCTTCATTTGACAGTGGTTAACTTTTTTTTTTTTTTTTACTCTGAAACAGGTTATTTCAATTTATATTATTTCCTGTGGGGAAATGTTTTTTTCAAAATAACTTTGAAGTCAACCAGCATCACAGCGTGTTCAACTTTGGAGGTTCCATTTATATTAATAGGGTTGGCACTGGGTCATGAAACCTCATAGCCACACTTGTGTGTAGTTAGCCACAGCATCATGTGTGTTTATGTGGCTAAACCTTTAGCCACACTCAGCCAGTCCTCGTCACTGAGAAATGAACCAATAAACTTTAATGATGTGGGCCCTATTAAAACTACCTAGTCATTAATCAGGAATGATTTGGGAAAATACTCTTAATTGCGAGTTTGTTTTTGTGTTACTTTTAAACAAATGTTGGGATTGTGATTTAGCATGCGATTTTGGGGGACGAAGCTTGTTATCTTCAGCATTATTCACTAAACACGGCCTGCCACCGGAGCTGCTGAGACAGTTCTACACAGCGGTCATCGAATCAGTCCTGTGTTCTTCCATCACAGTCTGGTTTGGTGCTGCTACAAAAAAGGACAAACTCCGACTGCAACGGACAATCAAAACTGCTGAAAGGATTGTCGGTACCCCCCTACCCACCATTGAGGACTTGCACGCTGCCAGAACTAAGACAAGGGCGTGCAAAAGCCACCCCGGTCACCGGTGCTCTTCCAGCTCCTTCCCTCAGGTAGGCGCTACCGATCAATGCAAACTAGAACTAGTAGACATTCCAACAGCTTCTTCCCTCTTGCGATCAACTTCTTAAACACCTAACCTACAATTCCATTACAACATGCTGGCAATTTTTTGACTTGAGTTCGTTGTCACATTTCTGTTGGGCCAATTATGTATTACTCGTGCACTCACTGTAGTTGTCTCGCCGTGCTGCACTATTTGCATATACTGGCCACTCATGCCAGAGTAGCATCTGCTCCATTGCACACTGTTTGAGGAGTATCTGTAACATTTGCACAACCAACATTGTCCCAGATTATCGCACTACTCGTCACTTTAAACCGCATACACTCCTTGAAGTCTCAGCGCCCCTTGCACAATGGTCATTGCACCGGACTATTGCAATATTAGTCATTCGAACTGCTCTAAGTGCTAGAGGACTCTGCATCTTTTTGCACAATTGTTTTTTGTCAATGTCTTTATGTCTCCAAAGTGTCCTGTAAATTGACTGTCTGTTGTACTAGAGCGGCTCCAACTACCGGAGACAAAGTCCTTGTGTGTTTTGGACATACTTGGCAAATACAGATGATTCTGATTCTGATAACAAAAGCCTGAAGAAAAAAGTCATCACCACACTATTCACAGTAGCTGTCAAGTAGCTTTCACAACAACAACAAAAAAACAGTGTTGTCAATAGAAACAATAGGGGAGGCCGGGGCTAGATGTCACACTTTTTACTAATCTTTTTCTTGGAATCAACATTATATATAAATAAATAGTGTACCAGATGAAAGACCAAAGTCTCAGATATATATTTCGTATTCATGTCATTTTACCCACCCAAAAAAGTAACTTTTCCATTAAAGAAAAACGTATTCATTACAAAATAATAAATATTGGGATTATTACAATTTTAAATGTTAGCAGCGCATCATCGTGTCATAAAGTGGTGTGTGCGCGCGCGTGCGTTGCCTTCATAAATGTAGTCCTCTTTTTCCATTTCACTCGGTTTAACACACACTATGAGTCATGTGGGGCAGGTTTTAAAATATTTCATTATGAAACTGAGGCAGCATGGTGAACGAGAGGTTAGCACGTCTGTCTCAGTTCGGAGGTTTTGGATGCGTGCTCCTCCCGCATTCCAAAAACATGCATATTAAACATTTACACAAAGACAACACAATATATATCAACATAGTGTACATTTTAGTGATGTTGGATTTCTTTTGTCATATTTGGTGTTGAGTAATCCAAACGTCATTGAAAGTAATCATGTTACATTTCTTTATTGGATTATGTTTGACATTTGAACAGCTAATTGTATTGGAATACATTTTGAACGTAACCCTCCCGAAACGTCACTGATGGTGTAGTGGTATACTCGCCTGACTTTGGTGCAGGCAGCGTGGGTTCAGTTCCCACTCAGTGACGGTGCGAATGTGAGTGCGAATGGTTGTCCGTGTCTATATGCTCCAGCGCCCCGCGACCCTAACCAGGATAAGCGGTGTTGAAAATGGATGGTTGGAACCCTCCCAAGCCTGTCTGTGTCGACATGGTCCCGAGGGGGCGGCACCAAATGACGTCACACACGAGCGGATATCTTTTCCTCGACCACTTCTAGACTTTTACGTAGCCTTATGTGGCTTCTCTCGTTTCCACCCGATTAACATTCGTGGCCGAACATTAGCGTAGCATTACAGTGAGCTGGGGCGTTCGACTAGCATCTACTCTGGCACGTTTTGTGGCAACTTGTGTCGCGTTAACGGCGAGCCGCATAGCTAACGGCAGCTGTCAGGCTTTCGAGTGCTAAATGAACGTCGTCATCCTGTGTGATTTTTGGGAGCGAATTCGCACGTAGTCCTTTCCCCTCGTGGTTACTATCTAGTGACGTGTCCACCCACCCCCAGCGTGTCTAGTTAAGCGAAGAAATAACCACTCCTGCAACCAGGATGTAATGTACTCTCTCTCTTCCGGGAGTTCTATATAAATTCTGTGGTCGTGAAGGATACGGCTGCTATGGTGTCTGCAGTGGTATGTGTGGCTGGTAAGTACAGTAAACCACTCCTTTCAGAACTATTAATAGATTTTGGAGGCCTTCTGCTAACTTGTGTGGTTTCTCTCAAGCTCTTGGGTGACGGCGACACATCTGTCCCAGCATGAAGTTCCCGTCGTTCAAACTCTCCTTCTGTTTGGGATTCCTGGTGGGATTCTTCATGTTCTACCTGTTTTTACGGCAAGTGGGCTTCGACAAGACTTTATCCGTGCAACCAGTCAGCAGACTGGTTGAAAGCCACGATCAGCAGCATGAAGAAGAAGAAAAGAGGTGGAAGAAGGAGAGGTCTGCCCTCTTCAATCTCAAACACCCGCATCATTCAGGTAACCGTGCCTCCACACAACAATAGTAAGCAGTGGTGGGTACAGGAGCCATAAATTATACTAAAAAATAAATGCTGTTACTTTACAACAGTGGTTCTTAACCAGGGTTCGATCGAACCCCAGGGGTTCAGCAAATCACAATCAGAGGTCCATCTGAGGTCGAGACACACATTTCCGGTCACCCCACTCCTATGATACGTGACAACTCTTCAGAACAACAACGCTCACTTAATCTTTTGGTGTCACCAAATCGTAGAAATCCTTTGAGATAGTCATGTTTGTTACAACATATCTTTGGCAGCAATCCTTTTCGTGGATGGTAGACATAAAATCAAAATAAAGGAACAGACTTTGTTGCAAAAATGATACAAGAGTGGCACTAGCCAAGGTGAAGTCGAGCATCCCTGAACCTTTTTCTGTAGGCAATCGCAAGTGTCACATTGATTTGCAGTAAATATTCTTTGAATTGATGTTTTAGTTTTGGGAGTGAAATTAGCATTTTGTTCTTTGAACAGTGGTTTTGTGTGCAACTGATGCATAGTACAGTTTGTGCAGTAATATACGTAAGCCTATTTTGTGAATATGGGGGGGGGGAACAATTCCAATTACTAATGGTTCGCTGAATGTACGTATGAAACTTGTGGGGTTCGGTACATGCAACAAGGATCAGAAACACTTATTGAGAACAATATGACTCAAGTACAAGTAAAAAGTAGTCCTCCAAATAATTACTTAAGTAAAAGTAACTACTGAGTGGGGGGATGGGGGGGTAGAGAAACTGAGGTACTGCTGAATAACCTTTGGTTTTTTTTGTTTTTGACATAAATGTCAAATAGACAAACAATTAAAATAGCAATGTGCAACTCCAGGTACTGCACAACAATATCACTTTAACTCAACAATAATGAATACAATTTTCATGAAAGAAGCAAACAAATTTAGCCAAAAGAAAAGGTCTCAATTTTACTGTTGTGTTTACAGTCGTGAAATAGCACAATAGGCTTACTGGGTATAGATTGCATAGAAAAACAGGGACAAAGCTGTTCTTTTTTGTAGTGTAAGGTAAACAGATTGAATGTACTCAGGCGGTGTTCTGCCTCCTTTGACTGCAAGTCACACGCTGTTGTTTCCGCCGTTTTCTGCCATGCTTCACCTCGTCATTGAAAACTGTGCATCTGTGTGGGGCCACGGAAACTTTTTGTGTGGTCATTTGACTTACTGGCTCCGTTTGATTGGTAAAATCGAGTCAAACGTTGCTAATGGTTACATTGGATTGGTGGAACATAGTCACGTGACATAGTGAGCAGACTATAGCTCAATATAAAGGAGTAAATGTAGCGTTCCTTCTTAATAGAAATTTATCCAAAAAGTTACTAAAGGCCCCGACACACACAAAGACAATCGGCCTGTTGAGCTGATTTTGCCCCTTCCCGACCAAGTACATCAGACCTCAGACAGTTTTAAGTCTTATAAGATTATCCTATAAGGTTGTCCTTATGTCTGTGTGTGTGCCCAATGTCGTTTTATGTATTAAATTGGGTTCTCCAGATGGCAAGAAGTATTTCCCAGGGCAAGTTGTTTTTTGAGCACATCGCCATTTTACAAGACCCTCGGCTCAGGCAACCTTCAGTAACACTCTGGAAAGATCGGCGCTTATCTGCAAGGGTTTTTTTCTTCTTAAATTTTGTGCGATTAGGTGAGACTGAGATCGGCGGAGCAATAGAATCTTTGTGTGTTGTCTGCTGTGTTGCGTTTCTTGGAGCACACCACAGAAAGGAAGACCAAAACTGTTGTTGAACGCCCTATTAAAAAAAATATATATATTTGTGTGGGGTCTGTAGAAGATTAAAAATCTTTTCAGAGTGGAACAATCTGTGTGTGCGCCAGGCCTAAGGAATTGTAAGGGAGTAAATGTAGTTCGTTATTACCCTTATGGGGACTCATTCCAAGTTGCCAATTTCTTATTACTATCAATTAGATATCTGCATTTGTAAATTGTAACATTCACTACCCAGAGGGTGGATTAACACCTATTTGTCACCAAGCCAAGGCAAATACAGTGTCGCGGTACCTTAATTTAGGAGTTTAATACGTTCAATGAGCCAGCTCACAGGGTTGCACAGTACCGGTGGTACGGAGCCACTGGCTCCCAGATGAACTGGGACAACAACGGTCCACTAATCTTCTTCGTATCACAACATTGAAAATGTTCAACTGTAACTGTCCAAGTTTTCAGGGTTCAGGCTTACGTGTTCGACTGCACCACGATAATGGGACTTCTGCTTTCATTAGATGTGATCAGTGAAGTAGAAGTTCTAGTCAAAGCTCTCCCGAAAAAGACTCGAGACAATGGAGGGCATTCACTCTGCTGTCTACTTGGTCTAGGATGGCTTGAAATCCAGAAGAAGCACAGAACACTTTGAGGCAGTTGTTACAGAAGCAGAAAAACCGGTGTCTCTTGAACCCATTGTTCCACCCCACAATAGGCTTTGGATCAGATATGGATTTCCTAGATACAGTAGATTGTTGACATAACCACAGATGCTCTGCATGCTTTGAAAGAAATTTCCCTGTTCCGTGTCCTGCTTGATCAGGTGAAGACAATGGGGAGATTGTTGTTGCTGATTCCCATATCATCTGCTGAGGCAGAGCGTGGTTTTAGTGAGTTGTGCCAATTGAAAACATTGTTGCGGTCAAACATGGGTAAAAAAATAATCAGTGGCATTGCTGCATGCCACATTCGCCTAAAGAATCTTCTTGACAGACAAGAAATTTGCTGGCAGTATCTTTGGGATAATGAAAGGAAGAGAGATGTTTCCAGCCATCCATCCATCCATTTTTCTGAGTCGCTTATCCTCACAAGGGTCGCGGGAGTGCTGGAGCCTATCCCAGCTATCATCGGGCCGGGGGGCGAGGTACACCCTGAACCGGTTGCCAGCCAATCGCAGGGCACAACATTTGCGATTCACCATTCACAAATTCACCTACTCTATTTTTTTGTGGAACCTAACTATTCGTGCATATCCGTGTGTTTTGGGTGATTTTTCTGTAATGCCACAAGATACCGCCAGAACACCTAACAAAGGTTTTTGGAAATTGTGGACGTCGTGTCCTTCGGGCCAAAGAGGAAAAGAACCATCTGGACTGTTATGGACACAAAGTTCAAAAGCCAGCATCTGTGATGGTATGGGGCTGTGTTAGTGCCAATGGCATGGGTAACTTACACATCTGTGAAGGCACCATTAATGCTGAAAGGTACATACAGGTTCTGGAGAAACATGTGCTGCCATCCAAGCAACATCTTTTTCATGGATGCCCCTGCTTATTTCACCAACACAATGCCAAACCACATTCTGCACGTGTTACAACAGCGTGGCTTCGTAGAAAAGAGTGCGGGTACTAGACTGGCCTGCCTGCAGTCCAGACCTGTCTCCCATTGAAAATGTGTGGCGCATTATGAAGCGTAAAATACGACAGCGGAGACCCCGGACTGTTGAACAGCTGAAGCTGTACATCAAGCAAGAATGGGAAAGAATTCCAGCTACAAAGCTTCAACAATTTGTGTCCTCAGTTCCCAAACATTTATTGAATGTTGTTAAAAGAAAAGGTGATGTAACACAGTGGTAAACATGACCGTGTCCTGGTAAACAGCCCATCTTTTTTGGAACGTCTTCCAGCCATAAAATTCTAAGTTGATGATTACTTGCTACAAACAATCAAGTTGATCGGTTTGAAAATTAAATATCTTGTCTTTGTAGTGTATTCAATTAAATATAGGTTGAACATGATTTGCAAATCGTTGTATTCTGTTTTTATTTGTTTAACACAACGTCCCAACTTCATTCGAATTGTGGTTGTAAAATGTTAATTTCGGGAACAATTAAGTGAAATCGGATAATTGATCTTATTCTCACACAGATTTGTGGGTGTGGGTTTTGAAACACACTTAAGTCATAGGTTCAAACTTGTCACCATCATAAAACAATAAAAAACCTATAAACAGTGGTAATTTGTAACATTTTAGTATTCTTAAGTTAAACAAGTATAAAATGTTTACCGCTGTTGATCTTAAGCCAGATGTGCCCAGTCTGGCAATTTCCCAGTGTGCATGTGATCTTGTTTAATCAAAATAGAACCAAGAGCCTAACCTGTTTAAAATTCAAGTGTAGCGGGATTCTGAAACACAATGCTTCGCTCATACTAGGCATTACCTTATTACTATAGTTTGACAGTATACCAGGTACATTCCCACATCTTGAGACAGTGTTTCCAAACCTTTATTGAGCCAAGGCACCCATTTTGCATTAAAATAATCTCACGCCGCACCACCAAACAAAAATGGCACAAAAAGTATGAATACTAAATAATGATCTCATCTGAATTTATTCACTAATTGTGTGACATCTTGATCTGTTTAATTGAACACAAAGCTTATATACTTACAGGAAGCCATGACCGTTATAGGAATAGCATCATGTAGATACACAGGTTCACTGTACGTTCTGCCATCTAATGCAGGAGCATTTAATTATTATTCCTGTCACCTTACATTGCTGGCATAGATATATATTTTCAGTTACGAGTTCAGTTAGATATTTCCTCGTGCCATTCCTGTTGAGCTCTCACAGCACACCAATCATGTGCCACGGCACCCTTGTTAGGAATACCTGTCCTAAGATGTTCCATCAGTGTTGTTGCAAGTCAGCATTTCCATCTCTCATGGAAAAGGAGAGTGCAAGCATATGTGGCTTTATTGTATCATATGGTGATAAATGTTTAAAAAAAAAAAAAAATGCTGTTCTTTGTTTTTTCAGGTGAGGATGGCAGAATGGCAGATGAATTGTACAAAAAAGTACGTGTTCTTTGCTGGGTGATGACTGGACCGAGCAACCTGAAGACGAAGGCTCGCTATGTGAAGGACACATGGAGTCGGCATTGCAACATTGTGGTCTTTGTGAGCTCTGTAAACGATCCGGACTTTCCAACTGTGGGTTTGGATACAAAAGAGGGCCGTGACCAGCTTTACTGGAAAACCATCCGAGCCTTCCATTATGTCTATGAGCATTACGGCAATGAAGCCGATTGGTTCCTCAAGGCAGATGATGACACTTATCTAATAGTGGACAATCTGCGTTGGGCACTTGCAAACCACACCCCGGAAGAGCCCATTTATTACGGTCGAAGATTCAAGCCGTACACCAAGCAGGGCTACATGAGCGGCGGTGCGGGCTACGTGCTGAGCAAAGAGGCTCTGCGACGATTTGTACAAGGATTTCAAAACAAAGTGTGCACTCACACCAGCTCAGTGGAGGACCTCGCAATGGGCCAGTGCCTGGAGAAGGTTGGGGTGCTGGCAGGAGACTCCAGAGACACTTTGCAGAGAGAGACATTTCATCCCTTCATCCCTGAGCAGCACCTCACTGCTGAGTTTCCAAAGAGCTTCTGGTATTGGAGCTACTGCTACTACCCCATTTCACAGGCAAGTAAAGGAATTTCTCTTGCCAAAGTTCTTGACAAAAGCCACAAAAGCTCTCATTGATTGGAGATGGAATGTGTCCAATCCAGTGTTCTATTCTAAAGTTAGAATGCTCTAAATCAGCGGTCACTAACTGGCGGACCGTCTTCCGGGTCGGGACCCAGAAGCAGTTCCATATGAAACCCCGCACCATAACTCCAAAAAAAGGTTATGATTAAAGGCATAGAGGGCACTTCTATTTTAAGCGGTGCAGCGTCACAGGCTTTACAGTAGTGATGAACCGTATATCACATATCACATGCGAGTTCAGCCAATCAAATCAGATCTCAGACCGTAATCACTGACTGCGCGCAGCCCAGGCAGAGACAAGGAGAACATAGCAGGGGAGAGAAAAAGAGGCTCAGCATGGAAATGCCATTATTAAACAAAACAAAGATTTTCAACAGGCAAAACCTCTATAACAGCTCAGTTTCTAACATTTGTTATATTAGAATATGTAAAATTTTTGATTTGATTTCACTATTGGGTGAAAGGGGAAACTCAAACTTTATTTTTCTGAAGGATTTTATTTGAACACATAACTTTCTCTCTTTTATTTACTTGCTTTTATTTTGAAATTCGCAGCCCTACTTTTATTTAATAAATGAGAGAACACACAGTTGTGGTGATATCAGACGGGTGCTTGCTTTAGGTGCAGATTAGTACCGTCAGACACCATCTAAGTACAAATGAAAACAATGTCAGTTCCAGGATCAGGATAAAATATAGTGACGCAAACAACTGCCCTTTTAAACAAAATGAAAATCACCTTGTTCCGATTGCCTAGGGTACGCAGATAAGATTCCATCTTGGTTTTTCCTTCTGTAGCTAACGTTCAAAGATCGGAACATGAACAACGGAATGATGAACATAAATACAGTCACATAAATGAAAGCAAAGAACACCAACATTTTGTCTGTCATGGCTATTACCTTGACTTGGTGTAGCTTCTGGAAGGAAAGGGGAGAAGGAGACTTGGTGTTGGGACCTCAAAGTACAGGAGATCATACAAGGTAAGAGGTTAGAAAAAAAAGTGGGGGACTTAGGAGAGGAGAAGGGAATACATGGAGATACGACGTAGGGCTAAGGTAGAGGTGGCAAAGGCCAAACAAGAAGTATGCCAGGTTGGACACTAAAGACGGAGAAAATGTGGACTTTTTGACCAGCTTGTTCAACAGAATTCTAGCCAGTGAGAAAATGCCTGAGCAATGGAGGAAAAGTGTGCTGGTGCCAATTTTTAAAAACAAGGGTGATGTGCAGAGCTGTGGGAACTATAGAGGAATAAAGTTGATGAGGCACACAATTAAATTATAGGAAAAATTAGTGGAGGCTAGACTCAGGACAGATGTATTTGGGAGCAGCAGTATGGTTTCATGCCTAGAAAGAGTACCACAGATGCATTATTTGCCTTGAGGATGTTGATGGAAAAGTACAGAGAAGGTCAGAAGGAGCTACATTGTGTCTTTGTGGATCTAGAGAAAGCCTATGACAGAGTACCCAGAGAGGAACTGTGGTACTGCATGCGGAAGTATGGAGTGGCAGAGAAGTATGTTAGAATAATACAGGACATGTACGTGGGCAGCAGAACAGCGGTGAGGTGTGCTGTAAGTGTGACAGACGAATTTAAGGTGGAGGTGGGAGGAGTGATCAGCCCTGAGCCCCTCCCTGTTTGCAGTGGTGATGGATAGGCTGACAGATGAGGTTTGACTGGAATCCCCATGTACCTGCAGTGAAAGCAGGGAGAAGGTGGCGGAACAGGTGGAGGCATTGACCGGAAAGGAGAGTCAAAGACAAACAGAATACATGTGCGTCAATGAGAGGTGTGGAGGGGGAAGAGTGAGGCTTCTGGGAGAAGAGATAGCGAGGGTGAAGGACTTGTTATTGACACACACTGTGGCGACTCCTAACGTGACAAGCCAAAAGGAAGAGGACTAACTGTATGTTTCCCAGCTTTGTGTTCTGAAGCTCCTCTTTCAAAAGTCAAAGAGAGAACTAGTGTCTCTCAATTCTATGTGACATCACCTTGAAAGATCTTTGCTAATAAAAGCTTTGATGATTATCAAAGAGACTGCATGTAATTTTCCCAGTGTTTCCCAAACTTTATTCAGCCAAGTCAAAAAAAATCTCAGGGCACATCACCAAACGAAAATGTCAAAAGCTTATACAGTACAATACTGAAATAATGATCTGTCTAATTTACCCACAAATATACTTAGTGTAAAACGGGGGCCTGATTAGTTGAAGACAAAGTTATCATTCTGTTGTATGAGTGGCAACAGTTGGATACATAGATTGTTTGGACCTTCTGCTGTGGAGTGAAAGAGCAATTGTTCTGCCTGGCACTATATGTCACTCTAGCATAGATGAACAAAGATACATTATTTGTAGGAAGTAAGCATTTGGTGAAAATGAAATGAGGAAAAAATGGAAATTGCATCATTTAACCTAATTTCTCATCTCACAGCACACTGGTTTGGAAACACTGCTCTAAATTATGCTCTTGGGTTTCTTCAACGTTGTCAAGGATAAAGGTTATAAATCATTTTCAAAATTTAAAAACAATGGTGACTGTGTGTAATATCCCTATCAACTTTTTTAAATGTATCTTGACTCTAAATGTAATGGCTCCAGAAACAGTGATTTGTTCCTTAATCGTGCTGATTGATTGAGTAGCCCTGGTAATTAACTAGTAATAATATAAGAGGATGTCTTTGTTGCTTTGTATGTCGCGTAACCACACAATTATAATTGTTTTTCCCCAGGGTCCAAGCTGCTGCTCGGACCTGTCTGTGTCCTTCCACTATGTGCATGACAGCAACATGTATTTATTGGAGTACTACGCCTATCACCTGCGTGCCTTTGGCTACAGATACCGTTACCAGCCTCCCACCCCGCTCGGCTACGCCTATGAGCAGTTAAGCTCCAAGGATGCTGCTGCTGCTGTTGCTGTTGATGTTGCTGTTGCTCAAAAAAAGAGCAAAGATGTTTCTCAGGAAAATGAACAAAAAGGTGTAATTACTGAAAAGAGACCAGATGATTCCCTGCCTCCAGCTGCCATACAACAGTAGGACTGTGTGGGTGTGAGAAACAATTTGATCATTAATGAAGAATTTGTTGGCTCTTATTTGAATGACACAAAAAATAACAAATGTGAGACTAGTCTTAGACATCAGCTTCACCCTCACCACTTTTCTAGTTTGTCATGTCAGTGCAGACTAATTCAGCTGCATTCTTTTAAAAAGCACCTTTTGTATTCCTATGACTACCAGCTAGAGTTGTGCCATTGTTCAAAACATAAAACATTTATTTGGATAACAAACCGGTTGGACCTCATCCTCACATGCATTATCGTCACTGCTACACACCTTGAACAAACCAAACAACTGTTAATTAATGACAAACCATTCATCATAACTCATATTCCATTCAGCTGTCAAAGAGTTCTACATAGGAATGTGGATTTGAATATATTCCCTTGAGCGAAGAATTTGGATTTAATAACCCTTAAATACGTATTCATTGTTTAGTTTGTAGATGAGTGTGGTTCTTTCAACAAGTCTCTTATCAGTGAAACGGCCTCTAACCTTCAAATTTAAATGCACAAGCCAGCAGTAACAAAATGAACTCCAGCCTACCTGATCGATTTTTGACTATGAATATGAAAGCAGACTTGTTACGGTCAAGTGACCAACAGCAGAAAAAGGAAGACTCATTCGGTGTTGTAGGTTGTGACGGTAAACTGTTATCTAGTTTAGAATTAGGATGGACCAAACTTCTCTCTTTCTTTAGCATTTACATTGTTGGAAATTTGGAAGTACTTCCCCTTCAATTGTTTCTTCTTCGGCCATTTTAGGGAACAGGCCATAGCCTTCAAAATAAGTACATCAAAGCTGTAACAACATGGGACAATTAATCGCCATTGCCTTTTACACACAAACCAGCGAAGGTAGGATTTTTGCCACAATTGTGTGCATCCACAAAGCCGCACAACATAGTGTTAAAAGCAACAGGAAGGATACCTTTCCAGCATCACCTTCAACATTGTCCAATTCATTGTAGTATACTTTGTCCCAAAGGGCATAAGGAAAATACTACACAAGGTAGCATCCATTTTTCTAGGTTGTAGAAGTAGTATTTAGGCATTTTCAGCGCATTCAGCACACTTCCACCACATTTGAGGGCAGAAAGAACAGATTGATTTTTCAATTTTAAAGCTTCCTTTTATATACTTGGCCACCTCAAGTTGCACTGTGCTTGCTCAGATCTGTTAAGCTTCCATCCAGACCACACAGCGATTGACACCAACTGAACGTCTGTCTAATCAGGAAACAAAAAAAAAGAAAATGTTGTTGCTCGACTGCACACTTAGAGGATGCTGATGCATCTGGAGGTTAAACAAACCTTTCCAGTGGTCCATCATTCGTCCAAAGAAAGAAGGCCTCTACTAAACCATCCATGTCACACACTTGGCTTGCACTACTTGTGGAAAAGGACAACCTCAGAATACGGAGGCATCATAGCTCTGTTGGTTGTGGGCGTCTTGGTATGTGCTAGGCCCACATGTGAATTTGCACAGTGATGTCAAAATAAAAACAAATCTAGATAATTGGTATTTTATTTTTCCAGAACCCCCTAAATGTGTTCAAGCCACTAACCAAGGTAATTTTCTCACTGAACTTGAACATGTGTGGGTACCTATTCAAATGCCTATAGGAAATGGAACCACACAGCTTCATTTTGTCCAAGAGCACATGTTATTCACTATAGATTTATTTGTATGTAGAGAGCATAACCGGTCTTTGTACATGATTGGTTTTAAAGAGGCTTAGTTGTAGGCAAACAACAGATGTGTTCTGTATTCATCTTCCGAGTGAGCACCATTTTTAAAGATACAGTCATTTGGCAAGTGATTTTTGCTAAAGCAAACTTAAGACCGATAAGCATGTGAACAGCCGGACCATTTGAACAATTACAGGCTTCATCTGCAGTTTGTAGTTTACTCATCAGGAACCTATGTAATCTTTTGATTACACGTTTCACTTTTCAAAATTTTTCCAAGTACCTGTCCCTTTCCTAGCCATTTCTATACAGATACAAGAATTTCAGGTTTTGTTTCATTCGAAATTTATTTTGTTTTCTTGACAATCTGCTCCCGATAACAATGGAATAGCTGTTAAAAGGTGTACAGTACTGTATTCGTTTGCAATTTATTTATAATGGTGTTGTTTTGAATTGCTACCGGTACTTTAATCACTATAAATAAAGCATATTTTATTGTACATTTGTTTCACTTTGATTGCAAATACAAAAGTTTATAATAAATATACAGTATATACTGTAAATTTACAAGCTGTAAAGTGTACATTTGAAACTTAGTATAAAACCCATTAATTTGTACGGCCAAATGTTTTAAGTTACTCAAGTTTAAACTTCAGTTAGATACTCTATAATACAGCTAAATTCAAATAAAACCAACTCGTCTTTTTAACGTCACCCAAATGGGGTGTTTGCAGACGGTGTTGACAGTATTCTTGCTGACAAACCTACTTTAATTTAAAACATTTGGAAATACAAAATTCAACCCCAGACTTATTACTCAAGTCAGTACAATCCTTGACTATTTTTGCTTATTTGTTTTATTACACATTTCACCCTTCACATGGCACCTTTTAATGCAGATATTTATTGCAGTATGTCAATTTTTTTTCCTTTTAATTTCAAAAAATATTTGCAACATTATCCGTGAATTTCATTAAAATGAGAGTATTTGGCATTGTGTGAATTATTTGTTCTCTGTTATTGTAAGAGAGAGATATGTCTTTCTAAAATCACTATATTGTGTCATTGACTCAAAAGCACAAGTCATTGTAACCTTCAAGATTTGAAGACTGCTTGTGTGGAGGAATGGGCCAAAATCACACCAGACCAATGCATGCGACTAGTTTCTCCATACAGGAGGCCTCTTGAAGCTGTCATTGCAAACAAAGGCGTTTGTACAAAGTATTAGATAAATACCAGTTGGCGTGTTTAATACTTTTTCTGTGTCATTTCACATTATTACACACAAATGAATTTCTGTGCTTATTTGTTCTACTTTTTTTGTATGTATGGATTACTTTGGCTGTTCCCAACATCTGGGGAAATTTTCAGGTCAATAACACCTTTGGAAGTATATTTAGTGAGAAAAATGGTGACGTGTTAAATACTTATTTCGGCCGCTGTTTTAGCTGGCGGCACGAAGGGAGAGTGCTTCAATTATTTGGGTCAGAAACAAAACCTGGTGAGGGGAGGAGACGTGAGCAGGGCAGACAAACAAAACTGTAAGCAATTCATGGACTTTCCCCCATAAATCAATATTCCAGACCTCATCTCCCTTGTGAGCCATGGAGCTGAAAAGACAGATTAGGCCGAAGGAGGAGGGCTATGGGATGTCCTGTAAAGAAAGGGATTCTCATTGGCGGCTCGGGAAAAGATTGCTTGGAATTTGAGGCAAACCCGTGGAGAGGACAAAAAGAAGAATCCTACAAGCAGCAGTCTTCCCAGTTTTACTCCTGTCTATCGTGTGGACTCTGCATCTATTAACTGAGGTAGGTAATCTCTTGCAATGGTAACAGAACATGTTTATACTTGGTGTTAATACTGTGAATTGCATTATTTTCTTGTGACTATTTTGCACTAGGTTTCTGGTAGGATAGTCCCAATAACTCCCATAAGTCCCATATCTGACAAGCAGTATTGCAGAGGAAGTTGATCGTATGTGTTTGTTTCTTTACTTTAGTGTCTTCTTTAATAGGAGCGAAATGATGTCCTCCAAGTTGAAGTGGCTGATCGTGGTACAGCTCCTGCTAAATGAACAAGCTCTGTGCACGGTGCACCCTTCTAGTTGTTCACCAGCGAATGGAATCCTTGGAGCAGGAGAGACAGCCAAACCATATCCTCAAACGCAGCCACAGTTTGGTCTCCCAATTGCAGAAAAGCCTGATCCCGAATCAACGCTTACACATGCAGAGAAGAGCCTAAATTCAGCCAAACGCATAGTATCCGTCCTCAAGGCAAAGCTACAAGGGAAGATTCCAGATGTCCATAATGAGAGGAATATTAGCTGTGGGGAACTACTTTCAGCCAGTGCTCTGGATGACCCTTTATCCTCCAGGTTCCCTCAGGAGCTTCTAGGTCTGGCTTTGGTGCCAGTGCTGGTGGTGGCAAGCTGCCCACGGGAGGCGCACACCCTGGTGGTCAAGCTGTATGGTCTCCTGGGGATGGCTGATACCAACGAACTCCTTCTGGAAGTGGAAGGGCTGATCCAGAGGAGGACGAAGTTGCCATCTGAACCTACAAAACTCACTTGGGAGAGCGATGAAGCAGGGCGCCACCTAGAAGCTGTCATTTTCAACATTCAGCAGCTGGCCACGGTGGGAAAGAGTTTGGGACGAGCTAAGAAGAGGCAAAACTGCGACGGTTGGACCCGGGTTAATGGAACCATGCTGCTTGGAGAAGTTGTCCAGGATGCCAACAGTGGGCTGGAGGAGGCTATGGACACCTGTGAGAGGATGGGGGTCACGTGTGCTGGGGTCACAAGCGGTGGACTTCCTGGACGCTATCAGGTGGTGTTCAAGAAAGGCAGTCACATCCTACCCTCTCAAGCTACTGACAGTTGGATCTACCAGTGTAGTGCAGAGCTCTCAGGCACCGATGTCTCCGCTCGACGGCTGCGACGCGATCTCCAGAGGAGATGCATTAACCAAAAGGAGGAGCGTGTATACAAAGTGGTGGAGTGGATCCCCGCAGTCAGCACCCTCTACAACTTGGGCACAGCGGTGTATTACGCATCGGTCAACTGCTCCGAAACAGCAAAAGAAAGAGCCGTACTCACTGCCGTGGACCTCGGCACAGATGCCCTCATGGCCGCCACAGGTGGCGCCGCTGGCGTGGCCGGTTATGCTATCGGGGCCGGTCTCAAAACAGGCGTCAAGGCTGGGGTCAAGTACCTACTTGGCTCCTTGAAGCATGAAGATGTGTTGGTCAACCAGTCCAGCTGGGAAGAGGGTGTCTTCACTGTACAGTGAACAAAACAAGCCAGGAAGGACAACCATCCTCACTCTGTCTTCATTATTACATTCTCTTTTCATATAGTCTTAACCTGCTTCCTACCTCTACAATGTTTTAGTACTCTTAGAGGACATTTCACTATGATCTTGCATGTACTTCCAGATGACAAAGACTAGCTAACCCTTCTCCGATGGCAGCACTATAGTAAACAAGCCCTTCCATTTCATTTGACCAATGCAAAGGGATTGAGAAAACTAGGTAAATGGTGATTTTAGCCTTCTCCACCACCGTAGTTTCAATGTGTGACATTGTCGGGGGGAAAAAATTCCAGGTAAATTGCTTGGAACGACAACGGAATTTACATTTCAACAGGTAAGTTAATTCAAAAATAGACGTGGTGGAAATCAAGACATAGTTAACATGATCATTGAGGGACTGTCTATTCTTTCATCCAACTATTTTCTGTACACCTTAACCTCACTATAGGTCACAGGTGAGCTGGAGCCTATCTCAGCGGACTTTGGGCTAAGAGCGGGGTACCTTTTCATGCAAAACTGGTCGCCAGCCGTGGCTACTACTTCTTGAAATTGTCTCTGTACAACTACCTACGACATCCATTCAATTTATCCTCCTCACCCATAGGTTCTGCTGGGTCATTTAGATTTTCTTTTTTTTTTTAATAGAAAAAAAAAAAACTTTTTGGGTGGGGTACATCTGGCGCCGCAAACGCCAAGCACTAAGTTTTTGTCATCGTTTCAGTTCAGGTCAGCCGTAGTTGATGACTTCTCTGCCATCCGGAAGTATCCTAGTGCCGATTGTGAAATGGTGTATATGATGCATTATTGGTCAATCAACAGAATCCATCCATCCATTTTCTGTACCGCTTATCCTCACTCGGGTCGCGGGCATCCTGGAGCCTATCCCTGCTATCTTCTGTTCGACATTTAACAGAAAACCTTTGCTAATTGAAGTTCCTTCTGTACAAATTTTGCAAGATAGTTGCTCATGCATAGCAGCTCAATTGGGGAAATGCTAGTCTTCTTCAATTGTGACTACTTTTGGGAGAGCCTTGAGCAAAACTAGACGGCCTAGTTTCCCCCCCAAACTCGAGATGGTGCACTGTTAAAATGTGACTTATTTAGATTAGCATTTTTTTTTTAAATATTCAACATTCATTTATTTATAAATGTTAGGGGCAAATTTTATTCATTAACTGATATAAGTTTTAATGTCTTTCTCCTTTGAAATAAAAAAATAATATCCTTGATTTGGCGGCACGGTGGCCGACTGGTTAGAGCGTCAGCCTCACAGTTCTGAGGACCCGGGTTCAATCCCCGGCCCCAACTGTGTGGAGTTTGCATGTTCTCCCCGTGCCTGCGTGGGTTTTCTCCGGGCACTCCGGTTTCCTCCCACATCCCAAAAACATGCATAAATTGGAGACTCTAAATTGCCCGTAGGTGTGACTGGTTGTCTGTTTGTATGTGCCCTGTGATTGGCTGGCAACCAGTTCAGGGTGTACCCCGCCTCCTGCCCGATGACAGCTGGGATAGGCTCCAGCACGCCCGCGACCCTAGTGAGGATAAGCGGCTCAGAAAATGGATGGATGGATATCCTTGATTTAAAAAAAAAAAAAAAAAACAGAAGCTTTTATCCAGTGATGATGTTTTTGCCTTTTTTTCCCCATCACAACTTACGGTCACGAGCAAATTCCAACAATCCACCGACAGTAAGCAATTTTGCGTTAAATGTTTTTCTTCGCGTAATAAAGTCTACATCAAACCGGAACGTATTGTGCCTATTAGGTTACTTTTCTGACAAATGGAAGGACTTCATTTCAGTTATCCTACTTTTTTTTCAATAAAACTATATAAACTTTAATAGAGCAAATACTACAACAATAAACACTGTAAAATGGATACCCAATGATGGTGAATATTATGTTCAAAATGCAGAATTTTACCATGGGGTTGGAGGATTGGCTCATAGTAGATTACTGTATAGGGTCTCCTCTTGATGTGGCCATTGAGCTTAAGGGTCACATTTGATTTTTAAATCACACAGATGGGCGATGTCATTGGTCAATGAGGTAAAATGTTTTTAAAAATGTCAGTCTATTGCTATTTTATTAATAAAATAATTGATTCAAATTGTATGTATTATTTATCTTTGATTTTTAATGCAGCCCTATGGGGGACACAAGCCAGTGCAAACTGTAGGCCGGTCCCAAGCCCGGATACATGCAAGGGGAAGCGTCAGGAAGGGCATCCGGCTTAAAACTTTGCCAAACAAATATGAGTGTTCATCCAAAGAATTCCATACCGGATCGGTCGTGGCCCAGGTTAACAACGTCTGCCACCGGCGCCGTCAACCTGCGGGGTGCCGGTGGAAATTCCGCTACTGTGGGTCGAAATCGAAGAAGAAGAAGAGGTGGAAAGCGAGTTCTTTGACAGAAAGAGAAGAGAAAAGCACAGAGCCTAGAACTGAATGTGGGGACTTTGAATGTTGGGACTATGACAGGAAGATCTCGGGAGTTGACCTGATGATTAGGAGAAAGGTTGATATATTGTGGGTCCAGGAGACCAGGTGGAAAGGCCGTAAGGCTAGAAGTTTAGGGGCAGGGTTTAAATTATTTTACCATGGTGTAGATGGGAAGAGAGATGGAGTCGGGGTTATTTTAAAAGAAGAGTTGGCTAAGAATGTCTTGGAGGTGAAAAGAGTATCAGATCAAGTGATGAGGCTGAAACTTGAAATTGCGGGTGTTATGTATAATGTGATTAGTGACTATGCCCCACAGGTAGGATGTGACCTAGAGGTGAAAGAGAAATTCTGGAAGGAGCTAGACGAAGTAGTTCTGAGCATCCCAGACAGAGAGAGAGTCGTGATTGGTGCAGATTGTAATGGACATGTTGGTGAAGGTAATAGGGGTGATGAAGAAGTGATGGGTAAGTACGGCATCCAGGAAAGGAACTTGGAGGGACAGATGGTGGTAGACTTTGCAACAAGGATGCAAATGGCTGTAGTGAACACTTTTTTCCAGAAGAGGCAGGATCATAGGAGGACCTACAGAAGCACGCAGGTGGATTACATCTTGTGCAGACGATGTAATCTGAAGGAGGTTACTGACTTTAAGGTAGTGGTAGGGGAGAGTTTGGCTAGACAGCATATGATGGTGGTGTGTAAGATGACTCTGGTGGAGGGGGGGAGAAGAAGAAGAATCATCTTTTATTGTCATGAACATGCATGCATGTACACGAAATTTGTTCTCTGCATTTAACCCATCATAGTGAACACATACACATGTTAGTGGAACACACTGGAGCAGGGGACAGCTGAAGCGCCCGGGGAGCATTTCGGGGTATCAGTGTCTTGCTCAAGTACTTGGTGTATCTTCTGGCAGGAAAGGAGAGAAGGAGACTTGGTGGTGGAACCTCACAGTACAGGAAATCATACAAGGAAAAAGGAAGTCTCCCACTTCTAAGAAGAAGTGGGACAATGAGAGGACCGAGGAGAGGCGAAAAGAATACATTGAGATGCGACACAGGGCAAAGGTAGAGGTGACAAAGGCCAAACAAGATGCATATGATGACATGTATGCCAGGTTGGACACTAAAGAAGGAGAAAGGGATCTATACAGGTTGGCCAGACAGAGGGATAGAGAGGGGAAGGATGTGCAGCAGGTTAGGGTGATTAAGGATAGAGATGGAAATATGTTGAGTGGTGCCAGTATTGTGCTAGATAGATGGAAAGACTACTTCGAGGAGTTGATGAATGAGGAAAATGAGAGAGAAGGGAGAGTAGAAGAGGCAAGTGTGGTGGACCAGGAAGTGTCAATGATTAGTAAGGGGGAAGTTAGAAAGGCATTAAAGAGGATGCAAAATGGAAAGTTGGTAGTTGGTCCTGATGACATTCCTGTGGAGGTATGGAAGCATCTAGGAGAGGTGGCTGTGGAGTTTTTGACCAGCTTGTTCAATAGAATTCTAGCACGTGAGAAGATGCCTGAGGATTGGAGGAAAAGTGTGCTGGTGCCCATTTTTAAGAACAAGGGTGATGTTCAGAGCTGTGGGAACTATAGAGGAATAAAGTTGATGAGCCACACAATGAAGTTATGGGAAAGAGTAGTGGAGGCTAGACTCAGGACAGCAGTGAGTATTTGCAAGCAACAGTATGGTTTCATGCCTAGAAAGAGTACCACAGATGCATTATTTGCCTTGAGGATGTTGATGGAAAAGTACAGAGAAGGTCAGAAGGAGCTACATTGTGTCTTTGTAGATCTAGAGAAAGCCTATGACAGAATACCCAGAGAGGAACTGTGGTACTGCATGCGGAAGTCTGGAGTGACAGAGAAGTATGTTAGAATAATACAGGACATGTACGAGGGCAGCAGAACAGCGGTGAGGTGTGCTGTAGGTGTGACAGACGAATTTAAGGTGGAGGTGGGACTGCATCAGGGATCAGCCCTGAGCCTGCCTGCCTGTTTGCAGTGGTGATGGATAGGCTGACAGATGAGGTTAGACTGGAATCCCCGTGGACCATGATGTTTGCAGATGACATTGTGATCTGCAGTGATAGTAAGGAGCAGGTGGAGGAACAGTTAGAAAGATGGAGGCATGCACTGGAAAGCAGAGGAATGAAGATTAGCCGAAGTAAAACAGAATATATGTGCATGAATGAGAGGGGTGGTGGGGGAAGAGTGAGGCTACAGGGAGAAGAGATGGCAAGGGTGGAGGACTTTAAATACTTGGGGTCAACCGTCCAGAGCAATGGTGAGTGTGGTAAGGAAGTGAAGAAACTAGTCCAAGCAGGTTGGAACGGGTGGAGGAAGGTGTCAGGTGTGTTATGTGACAGAAGAATCTCCGCTACGATGAAGGGCAAAGTTTATAAGACAGTGGTGAGGCCAGCCATGATGTACGGATTAGAGACAGTGGCACTGAAGAGACAACAGGAAGCAGAGCTGGAGGTGGCGGAAATGAAGATGTTGAGGTTCGCTCTCGGAGTGACCAGGTTGGATACAATTAGAAATGAGCTCATCAGAGGGACAGCCAAGTTTTGGAGACAAAGTTAGAGAGAGCAGACTTTGATGGTTTGGACACGTCCAGAGGAGAAATAGTGAGTATATTGGTAGAAGGATGATGGAGGAGGGAGCTGCCAGGCAAGAGAGCTAGAGGAAGACCAAAGAGAAGGTTGATGGATGTCGTGAGGGAAGACATGATGGCAGTTGGTGTTCGAGAGGAGGATGCAGGAGATAGGCTTACATGGAAAAGGATGACGCGCTGTGGCGACCCCTAAAGGGAAAAACCGAAAGGAAAAGAAGATTTATCTTTTATTTTTACAGTATTAATTAAGAAATTCATTAAATGTACTTCAAAATTGTACTTTTTTTTTTTTTTTTTTACAACAAAATCAATCTATTTCATTAGAAAAATCCATCCATATAAATCAAAATCAAGAAATACATTTCAATTAACCATTTTTTAAATAAAAAAACAAAAGCCCGCCGACTAAATTAATATTACAAGGCGATGATGTAAATGGACGGGGGGGGTTAACCGTGTAGCAGCCACACAGTTTCCAGGCAGGACACGCCCCACTGCAACATGATTGGCTCCAACGCCGCAGGAAGGGCTGGCTCCGTCGATGTAACGAGATGGCCGTCCCAAACATCTATCACATTTGTACGAAATGAAAAGTTTGTTATTGTTAGGTTTAGGGCTAGGGTTATGGATTTAGGGTTAGTAGGAAACTATTAACGCCACCACACTTAACTCACATACGTGTCTACCTGTCTGGAAGCAGTTGCTTGTTCTACAGGGATACAGCAGCCATTCAGAGTGCAGCGGCGCGTGTCCTGAAACCAGTAATATTTGAGCAGGGCGTGTCCTGCCTACAAATGCGTGGGAATCTTAATAACGCGCTGGTGTTTGAATGTCCTGTACAGAGAAAAAAAAACAACAACGTCGTATGACATCTAGTGGTTAAAATCGCCCCCCAATCAAGACAACGACTAAAATGGCATACCTAAAGAAAAAACATTACAATTCTATTTGAGTATTATGTATCCATTAAATATATTGAGTCTGCCTGTTGAGATCCTGTACAAGGATCCTGCCTGTCTGGCTGTTGAGATAACAGCATTTAGAAGGACAGTCTAGCTCAATTCTGCAATTTAGATGTCAAAATGTCTTTTGGGAGAGGACGGGAAGGCGGGAGCTCAAACGTCCATCCATCTATCCATTTTCTGAGTTGCTTCTCCTCACTAGGGTCGCGGGCGTGCTGGAGCCTATCCCAGCTATCATCGGGCAGGAGGCGGGGTACACCCTGAACTGGTTGCCAGCCAATCGCAGGGCACATACAAGCAAACAACTAGTCGCACTCACATTCACACCTACGGGCAATTTAGAGTCGTCAATTAACCTACCATCCATGTTTTTTATTTTTTAGTACGCCAAATCCTAACATAAGAAACTATTAGTCTCTCAGGGTACTTTTTATATAGAGCAAATCTAGAGAATACTTTCATCCATAAAATAACCTTCAATTGTCCCACAAAGGGGAAAATTGCAGATTTTGCAAATTACATAAATTGCATGGATATAATGAAATTGGTTTAGCTGTGGAGAAAGTAATATTTGGATGAAATGTTTGGTAGTATTTGGGTGGAATTACCTATAAACCTTGCAGCGCAATTACACCCTCCAGTCACTAGGCAGCACTGTGGGTTCAAGGGTTCTGAAAATACAAATAGGCAAATTCAGCAACTTAATGAAATCATGGACATTATTGTATTAAAAATTAAATTAATATAAAGCACAGACCAGAGAACTAAAATGAGAAATAATTTAATGCAACTTATTATTTGTCTTTTTTTATTTATTTATTTATTTATTTTTACTCTGCACATGCAGGTGAGGCTTTGCCTCCCCTGACCGCACATTCCTGGACTGCCAGTGGTTAGCCTCTCAAGTGGTTGTTTATCTCTATGGTCCTGACTGTTGTTTGTGCCTATGCATCAAACAGCAGTTCAGAGTACTCACCCTTTATTGTCTCTATGGTCCTGACTGTTGTTTGTGCCTATGCACCAAACAGCAGTTTAGAGTACCGACCCTTTGTTTATCCCAATGGTTAGCCGCCTCCCTCCCTGAGCCATCACCTTATCGTGGTGGAGGGGGTTGTGTGTCCCAGTGATCCTAGGAGCTAAGTTGTCTGGGGCTTCAACCCCCTGGTAGGGTCACCCATGGCGAACAGGTCCTAGGTGAGGGACCAGACAAAGCACAGCTCCAAAAACCTGTATGACAAACAAAATAAATGGACTTAGGTTTCCCTTGCCCGGACGCAGGTCACAGGGGCCCACCTCTGGAGGTGGGGCTCGAAGGCGAGCGCCTGGTGGGCAGGCCTGCACCTATGGGGCCCGACCAGACACAGCCCAAAAGGGTAAAGTGGGTCCCCCTTCATGTGGGCTCACCACCTGTGGGAGGGGGCATAGGAGTCGGGTGCAGTGTAGGCTGGTTGGTGGCCAAAGGTGGGGACCTAGGTGATCCGATCCCCAGCTACAGAAACTGGCTCTAGGGACGTGGAATGTCACCTCTCCGGGAGGGAAGGTGCCCGAGCTGGTCTGTGAGGTCGAGAAGTTCCGCCTTAATATAATCAGGCCCGCCTCCATGCATGACTTGGGCTCTGGTACCAGTCCTCTTGAGAGGGGTTGGACTCTCTTCCACTCTGGAGTTGCCCACGGTGAGAGGCGCCGAGCAGGTGTAGGTAAGCATGCACCAAACAGCAGTTCAGAGTACCCACCCATTTTGAAGTCCTTGGAGGGGGTGCTGGAGAGCGCTCCTGCTGGGAACTCCATCGTTCTGTCAGGGTTAGGTGCCGAGCAGGTGTGGGTATACTTATTGCCCCCCGGCTCGATGCCTGTACGTTGGGGTTCACCCCGGTGGACGAGAGGGTAGCCTCCCTCCACCTTCGTGTGGGGGGACGGGTCCTGACTGTTGTTTGTGCCTATGCACCAAACAGCAGTTCAGAGTACCCACCCTTTTTGGAGTCCTTGGAGGAGGTGCTGGAGAGCGCTCCCCCTTGGGACTCCATCGTTCTGCTGGGGGACTTCAATACTCATGTGGGCAATGACAGTGAGACCTGGAAGGGCGTGATTAGGAGGAACGGCCCCCCCCGATCAGAACCTGAGCGGTGTTCTGTGATTGGAGTTCTGTGCTCACCACGGATTGTCCATAACGAACACCATGTTCAAGCATAAGGATGTGCACACGTGCACTTGGCACCAGGACACCCTAGGTCGCAGTTCGATGATCGACTTTGTGGTCTGGGATCTCTGAGGCGGGCTCGCCTATCTCTGGGGTTGAGGTCAGCGAGGTGGTTAAAAAGCTCCTTGGTGGCAAGGACCCAGGGGTAGATGAATTCTCCCGGAATTCCTAAAGGCTCTGGATGTTGTGGGGCTGTCCTGGTTGACACGCCTTTGCAACATAGCGTGGATATCGGGGACAGTGCCTCGGGATTGTCAGACTGGGGTGGTGGTACCCCTTTTTAAAAAGGGGGACCGGAGGGTGTGTTCCAACTACAGGGGGATCACACTCCTCGGCCTCCCTGGTAAGGTCTATACAGGGGTGCTGGAGAGGAGGGTCCGTCGGGAAGTCTCATCACAGATTCAGGAGAAGCAGTGTGGCTTTCGTCCTGGCCGTGGAACAGTGGACCAGCTCGACACCATCGGCAGGGTCCTCGAGGGTGCATGGAAGTTCGCCCAACCAGTCTCCATGCGTTTTGTGGACTTGGAGAAGGCGTTCGACCGTGTCCCTCGGTGTGTCCTGTGGGGGTGCCGTACCCACTGATACGGGCTGTTCAGTCCCTGTACGACCAGTGTCAGAGTTTGGTCCACATTGCCCGCAGTAAATTGGACTCGTTTCCGGTGAGGGTTGGACTCTGCCAAGGCTGCCCTTTGTCACTGATTCTGTTCATAACTTTTATGAGCTCTCTGTTTTATCAGTCGATCTACGTTCCTACCCTCACCTATGGTCACGAGCTGTGGGTTGTGACCGAAAGAACAAGATCCTGGATACAAGCGACCAGTTTCCACCGCAGGGTGTCCGGTCTCTCCCTTGGAGGTAGGGTGAGAAGCTCGGTCATCCAGGAGGTGCTCAGAGAAGAGCCACTGCTCCTCCGCATTGAGAGGAGCCAGATGAGGTTGCTTGGGCATCTGTTTAGGATGCCTCCTCAACGCCTCCCTGGTGAGGTGTTCCGGGCACGAACCAGGACACGCTGGAGAGACAACGTCTCTCAGCTGGCCTGGGAACGCCTCGGGATCCCCTCGGAAAAGCTGGAGGAAGTGGCTGGGGAGCGGGAAGTCTGGGCTTCCCTGCTAAAGCTACAGCCCCCGTGACCCGACCTCAGATAAGCGAAAGAAAATTAATGGATGGATGGATGGATAGATGGATGGTGGAAGGATGGTTAGCCCCATAGAGGTATATGTAGCTATGGTTAGCCCAGCCCAGCAGAGAAGGTCTTGCCTGTGTTATCCCACCCTGACGGCTCATCAAGCTAATGCCACATCCAGTATGGCAGACAAAGTGACGTATCTTATCAAGAGGCGTGCATATACAATATTTATATCTATGGTAGAGAAGGTCACCCACATTTTGGCGGGTGTTTGGCGTAGTAGACGTGACGTAAGAACGTAGGTTTCAAGTGGGAGGGGCTTTCGGGGGGTGACGCGCTCCGGTGTGGCGGCAAGCGACCGGGCTGAGTGAGGAGGAGGCCAGTCGACACCATCCAGAGAGGAGCCGCAGGGATTTGTGTCACTTTTACGCTCGATTCGCAACTCCTACTCTGTCGAGATGTCCGACGACGAGCAGGAGCAGACCATTGCCGAGGACCTAGTGGTTACCAAGTACAAGATGGGCGGCGACATAGCCAACCGTGAGTGGTCTTCCGTGCAAGCTGCTCGTGCTGGCCTGTGCAAGTGCAGCCATGTGGTTGACATGCGAGACACACGTATGCTACTCGAGATAGCTGCTAGCATGCTAACTGGCTAGCAGGTGCAGGCAAGGCTCTTCCAGCCTCGCCTCATGTAATGTGAGCGCTTTTGTTGATATTGACGCCTGTTGGAGGAGTAAATAACATTGCAGGATTTAGTTGCTAAAGGAAAGTTAGCTTCTGCATTCAACTAATTTGACAAATGTACAGCTCAAAAATGCTCTTGTACTATACCATGAACTGATTTTTCACAACTTTACCCGGATAAGGATGTTTTCAAATAAGGAAATGGAAATTCAGTGGTTAAAGTGTGTCACAGTCGCTCAAATTAGGATTATTATAGCTATGGATGTAACAGATCGATCATGTGTGTATTTGGTGTATTAAACCAGTGCTTCCCAACTTGTATTGAGCCAAGGCTTACATTATAAAAATCTCATGACACCACCAAACAAAAGAAAATATCTACTGTATCCTTGGATAATGATGGATACGTAGGTGAACTGTAGATTTGCTGTCTGGTGGTAGAACATTTAATGTTTCTGTCATTATATGACACTGGCATAGACAGATGAATACAAATACATTGTTTGTTTTAAATAATTTTCAGACCAAGTCAGTGAAACTAGATAATTTTCCATAGCACATCTGCTTATCTCTCACGGCTCATTAATGGGCACCGGCGCAATGGTTGGGAATAAAAGAATTAAAAACTTTAGATGCCTAAACGTGACTTGATAAACATATGTTGTTGACATTTAGCGACTACTTGAAGATATGAGTCAAGTCCTGCAGTGGTCTTGAGTATCCAGTCATCGGACACTGCAATCGGTAGACCTGCATATTCTAATGAGATCCCATGAGAGCAGAATTTTATTTTTTTTTTAAATCTAAACGCTCCTTTTAACTTGGTGCAAGCGCTCAGTATAGGTATTAAGTATAGAAACTATACAAACAACCCACTTGAACTAAGTCAGAGGTGGTTGACATCATCATTCAAGTGCATTTGGGAGATTCCTTGTCTTCTACAGACACTGCAGATCTTGATTCACAGTTATATTCCTTATCATTCTGCTTTTAATGGCTGCCTATTTTACGTGGTTCCCCATTCAGAGGCTTTGCGTCTGGTTGTGGAAGCGGCCAAGGCCGGAGTGTCTGTGCTCAGCCTATGTGAGAAGGGCGATGCCTACATAATGGCTGAAACTGGGAAGGTCTTCAAGAAGGAGAAGGACATGAAGAAAGGTAAGAATACCATAAAGGTGAACTACAACTCAAAATTCAGTTATTTGATGATCTGGATTTCCAAATGAAAACGTAGCGGTTCTTTCTTCCTTTTTCTAGGCATTGCCTTTCCTACCAGCGTCTCGGTTAATAACTGTGTTTGCCACTTCTCCCCCCTGAAGAGTGACCCTGACTACACACTTAAAGACGGAGATCTGGTCAAAATGTAGGCACTGTGCCCCTCACACCTTCCCCTCTCTCTGTATCTTAAGCGTTTTTGTCCCTTTCCTCTTTGTGTCCTGCATATTTGTTGGGGTTTGTGGCCTTTTCCTTCTTGTCGTCCTGTCTTGCTTGGTGGTAAACGACAAGTAAGGTTGGACCTTTTATATAAACTTTATCCTCAATGGCCCGCCTTTGGCAAAATTCTCATCCTTCGTGCAAGATAAATCCTATTTGTTGTATTGCCACTTGTGTTCGCCCTCTGTAATGTCTTTTGTGCTTGTATGTTTTAGTGTTTTTCGAGCTCTAATGTGGCTCTGGGAGATGTAAACTCACTTTAGGTGAGTCTCCAGCGGGCATGTCAGTTATATTAATCCTGCTTTACCTTCACTGACATGCAACATGAGTGAATTTCACTTTGGGGATGTATAAGTCTCATTTTACAAGAATACGGCACATTTACTCGAACAGTGGCCTCCACTCCAATAGACATGAATTAGTCACTGGGTGCAACGTCCTTTAATAGTTTAATAGTTCACCAAATAAGGCATGGACAGCTGCTACACTCTGCAGTTAGGTAATTTAACACCCTTGGCTGCTATTTGAGGAAATACGGTAGCTGGCGCCGACATAGTCTTAAGTAAATTTTATTTAATTCTGCTTATTTTTGGCAGTTGAAGTATTCTTGATTGAATACATTTCAAAGCTGTGTGCTTGCAGTGTTCACCATGATGGTTCAATCTTGTATTTAATGCACATACAGGGTGTCCCATAAGTAACTTTACACTTCCGTTTTTCTATTTTGTTTCAGTTATCATTTGAATATACTGTATGTGAGGCCATCAGCACCTGGCAGCTTAGGCTTTGCAGGCATATCATTCCCTTGCCCTTGGCTGCCAATTGACAATGGAGCAAAATGCCAAAATTGCTGACTGGCAAGAAGTTTTTCTACAGTTTGAGAAGCTTTATGGCTGTCACATTGCTCCAACGCATTTTGGTAAGTTTCTGGAAGCAGGATATCTGTCTTGAAAAGCCATCCAGCTGAACTTCTAGAGCAGGCGTTCATGCAAAGCCAGGGTAAGTCTATCTGGAGGGCTGCGCTGAATCGCTATCAACAAAAGGTCAATTCAGAATGCTTTGTAGAGTGATAAAGCTTTACCTGTAAGGACTTCAGGCTGTTCAAAGGCTTCGAGCCCAAGATTATGATGCTCAAGCTAAAGTCAGTACGGGTAAAGCTTTATCACTTTCCGTGGCTTTGTGCGAACACCTGCTCTAGGAGTTTGGTGTTTTCATCAGTGGTGGTAGTAGCAGACCATCTGCTGCGTGGTTTGACAACAACAAATCCTGTTTTGAGAAACTTTCCATCAATAGTGTAACTGTAACCAGTTTGACGGCCATAAACCTTCTCAAACTGGTGCTGAACTGCGTTCAGGGATTGAAAACCTTCTTGTGAGGCAGTAATTTTGCATCACTGCTTCAATGTGAATTGGACAACTATGGTCAATGGAATATTATGCTTCCCAAAACTGTCAAATGCTGATGGGCCTCACGGCTGTCTGAATGATACCACAATCGAAACAGAATAAAAGTCATCTCATTAAAAGGGATTGTTTATCTCTGCTTTTCTAGTGACCTCGGCGTTCACGTAGATGGCTTCATTGCCAACGTTGCTCACAGCTTTGTGGTGGGAGCCTCTAAGGTGAGGACATTAAAAGCACAGCGTATCATTTTATTTGGCCTCATCTCCGTAGAACACACCTTGAACTTCTTGACTTCTCTGCAGGAGAACCCTGTCACAGGCCGCAAAGCTGATGTTATCAAAGCGGCCCATCTGTGCGGCGAAGCCGCGCTTCGCCTCGTCAAACCTGGTAACCAGGTACGTTTGCATTAGTGTTTTCAATCCACCGAAGAAGTAGATGAGATATGCTTTAATTTTGCTTAAATTCAGAACACCCAGGTGACAGAGGCATGGGGCAAGATCTCCCAGTCATTCAAGTGCTCACCTATCGAGGGTGAGTACCTCGATGTGTACCTCTTTGCGTCGTTGATCTTGAGCTTGAAGCATGTTTGGAAATCTTGCTACTTTATATTTCTCGGTATTTCACTATTGATGTGTAAGATATCTTGTGTTTTGAAGGTATGCTGTCTCATCAGCTAAAGCAGCATGTCATCGATGGAGAGAAGACCATCATTCAGAACCCAACAGACCAGCAAAGGTTCTTTTATCTTTTTATTTGCATCGCTCTTTGTATTCCAGCAAATTTCATTTAAGCTGTGCTAGTTCTGCCCTTAAACACAGTGGAATATAATGCTTACAAAGGTGAATCTTGTTCTTGACATCAACCACTTCTTGCATTTGAAAAGCGAGGACGGCAGTTTAAAGCAAGGGTTCTCAAACTGGGGTCCGGGGACTGCCATGGTTCTAGTGGCTGTCCACAAAATATTTGTTTTTAAAGTGCACCAATAAAACAAACAGACTAAGCCAATTACATTCCTACCTTAGCATTGGGCCAATTAAAAGCTGTGATATGACTGCGAAGTATCACGCAAATCTGTCATGCCTCCCTCAGTCGCTTTAATCATGGATCGCTTGACTTGCAGCGTTTCTGTATGGACGATGGATAATATAAATATGTCCACTTCATCGAGTGCTGCTAAACCCGAAGCGGCTTAACTGAGGAAATATGGGTGTTGAGGTTTCAATAAATAAATTATTCCTATGGGATTTAGGAGTAATCATTGTCACTAATTATGCTTGGTTGGCGTTATGATTATGAGGCGGTGGTTGGAAAAAATACTCACTGTAGGGGGTCCCTGGATCCAAAAAGTTTGAGAACCCCTGGTTTAATTAATATTTGACTAATGGGCGCGGGTTGAGAACCAGTCAAATGTTTGACGCGCTCACCTTTTGACTGTTTTGTTGGTGCCAGGAAGGATCATGAGAAGGCAGAGTTTGAGGTGCACGAAGTTTACGCTGTGGACGTCTTGGTCAGCACAGGAGAAGGGAAGGTCAGTTACCTAATATTGCAGAAAAGCCAACCATCCAGATTTCCCAGAATGCACAGGAGGCGCATCGTGAATGTCAAATAGATCCTTTCGATTCCAAAATAATGTGCCATTTGTGCGTCTGTGAGCTCTTCCACCACGTGGGTTGCAAACATCTCTGCGCTAACTGTACATTTTGAGTTAATGTACACACACGACCCCACACAGTGTGCTCCCTTAATACAGTTAAGACAACAAGAGTCAAAGCCCATGGTATGCTTGCCTATGCAGGACAGTGCAACACAGACAGTGTTGAGCCCAGTGTGAGTGCATCCTTAATTCACAATTCATGGTAATGTAGAGGTGCATCGTTTATGGAAGTACTTTGTTTGGCAAGAGAACATGCACTGAATTCTGCCTTCCGGGTAATCTGTTAATTCAGTTAGGTTGGCATTTCTGAAACTGTCAGATTAGCACGAGTGCTGTGCGCTGAACACATAAATGTTGATCATGTCTACCGTCAGGCCCGAGATGGCGGTCTGAGGACCACCATTTATAAGCGGGACCCCAGTAAGCAGTACGGCCTGAAGATGAAGACTTCTCGTACTTTCTTCAGTGAGGTCGAACGGCGCTTTGATGCCATGCCCTTCACTCTTAGGTAAAGAAAAACGACTGCCTTCTATAATATTCAAAATATTTCTTGAGAAATAGGCATCAATACCACGTGCCTTTGTTCTATTTAACTCAGAGCATTCGAGGATGAGGCCAAAGCCCGGCTGGGAGTAGTGGAATGTGCTAAGCATGAGTTGCTGCAGCCCTTCAGTGTGCTACACGAGAAAGAGGGTAAGGATTTACCTCGGATGTGCTTTGACACTTTACCTTTTGATTGAACTTTTTGTTGATCTCCCTCTTTGTCTCAGGAGAGCTTGTAGCACAGTTTAAGTTCACAGTGCTGCTGATGGCCAATGGACCTCACAGGATCACCAGCGGGCCCTTTGAGCCAGAGTTCTACAAGTCAGAGCACGAAGTCCAGGACGCAGAGCTCAGGGTACGAGTGAGTGCTTGAGCAGAAAAGTGTGTAGTTAGGTAGTGTTAAGCGAAATAAAAATGCAGTGGTACCTTGACTTTTGAGTCACCCAACTTTTTGGAGATATGAGCCATTGCTCATGTGAATTTTTTTTATTCATTTATTTTTTGGCTCGCGAGCAGAAATTTAAGATACGAGCACGAGATGGTGTTGGCGAACTCAACTAGCAGCAGATTGGCATAATGGAAATATAATTAAAAAAAAGGCGTCGAGCTGTTTGGCATTCCCAGATCATGTTTACTGTCAAACTAAAAATAACGAAAATTACACGTTGCGTATATAAAACAACCGCATCATTTTGATTTAGGGATGTTCGATACCACTTTTTTTTTTCCAGACTGATACAGTAACAGTATTTACTCTTGAGTGGTCTGATACAGAGTATGGATACCACTAGTACTTTTGATACACAAAATGTTATTTAACACAATGACATATAATTGTGAACAAGGATCTTTTTTTCTTTCTGATGCACGTGATTATTCACCCGTTTGTGAAAGTGCCGCAGTGTAGCGCCAAAAACTGGTGAGGGTGGCTTACTTGTCAGATTTTCTGCCTTAAGCATTGGTGGCTGACCATTTTCTGAGCAGATTATGGAGGGGGGAAAAAATACAACTAAAAAAAATCAGGATAAATTTTCCTGACATTTAAGAATCAGGCCTTTGCTGACTTTGATTGGAAGCAAATGTTCTCATTTGACCCAATTGTCAGCATTCATACAACCCACTTAAGATTCTATACAAGTGCAGGAATTATTTTTCAATTTAATACTCGTCTCCTTTCTAGACTTTGTTACAGAGCTCTGCAAGCCGGAAAACGCAGAAGAAAAAGAAAAAGAAGGTATTCTCTAAACTGAATTCTATTCTCTACAGACCATCTTTGTCCCATCAAGTTATTACCCACATTTGATCGCTGTTAAACTATTGTTAAAACGGAATAAATTAGCTGTACTTTGCTCATCCACTGCTTTGCTGTCACATCCCTCAGGCCTCAAAGACAGCAGAAAACGCAGCAGGACAGCCAAGTGAGGAAACAGAAGCAGCAGAATAAATAACTGCGATGACACCCATGCAAGAAGAGCCCAAAGAGAAGCAAGAAATCGACCCCGCTGTCCTCCAGTCACTCTGAAGAGCTGATTTCACAATTTGTCCAATTTATAAAAGCAAGAACTGGAAGTGAATATTTCATAAGCGACATTCTGTTTCTTGAAGTCATGGATGCCAAACCCTTTACTGCATTACAGGAAAGGACATAAAGAAAGGTTAAGTGAGTGTGCTTGTTTCTAAAAAATAATCTACTTTACTGTACTAGTTACAGCTAAAATATTCACCCTCTAAAACATCTAAAGCTTACATTGGGCATTAACGGGACTAACAATTTGTTTTTGATGTCCAAATGTGATTAAAGAATTTTTGGAGCTGTTGCTTTCAGCACATATCCAATCGAAATACACTGTGTGTCTGTGACCATGTTTCTCTCAAATTCCTGAATGACTTGTTCAATCATATCAGTCCTATTACCCTGTTGTTCATCGGCCATTTCGATGGACATGCAGTAAAGGGTTGTATTTGGTGCTTGTCACTCATGAAAACTGACAGAATAGTTTCACAAGTGTAGAGTGCAAATGACAGTATTTACAAGGTTTGTATGTCATAGACAACGTGCGTCATCTTGGTCAGAGATCATATTTTTCAAAGAAAATTCCCACTTCCAAGTTGCGAAGTGAAAGTAAAAGGGAAAACGGGTGTTGGGGAACAAATGCTAAATTTACTGCCATTAAATGTTGACGAGAGAAGCTATGCAGATTTTCTGCTTCTGAAGAGAGCTTCTCAGATTTGAGTGGAGACCTTGTGGGTTCCGATTTGTCCAAATCTGCAATCCTGCATTGTAGCTCAGTCAGAGGGCAAATTACTTTTCAACAGACTACAACAAACGTTTTCATATTCCTTTGTTTTCAATAAAGGCACATTTATGCCTAACATTTACAATTTTCTTTATTGTGATGTGCATTTCTCCTGGTCTCTGTCCAACCCAAGTGCAATAGTCGTGAATGGTTGCATAAATGTATAATGTAACTAATTCTCCATTATAATGCAGTCATTCTCAAACCTTTTACACCAAGTGCCACAAAAAATACTGAGCGCGCCAGTTGCCAACATCATGATCAACATTAAAATACAGTGGCGTATTAGGTCCAAGTGTTCATGCAACTATTGCAAGGCACTGTAACATACACAGAGTATTTGCACAGAAAATTGTACTAAAAAGTTAAAAGTCCTGTATTTTGGCTATTTAGACCGCCATAGAGTGACTAACTTGGACTTAGTATAAAAGTGTAAATTAAAAAAAAAAACACCTTGGTTTTGTCATACGAGTACAGAAAAGGCCCCTCTGACAGCTACTTCTGTTTGACCCAGTTTTGTATCCGCTTTGTCCATATTTGGCTAACACCGCCCCTTTCCTCTGATTGGTTGCGTCCGTGTAGAAGACCCACTTGTGAGAGCACATGCATTTGTTATGTTGACAGCGCTGGCTCAGGAGCGGAAAGGTAGCGGTCCTCAGAACTGTGAGGGAGATGCTCTAACCAGTCGTCCACCGTGCCGCCTTGACAAAATATGCCCCCTTTAAATATAACTGTACTTTGGCAATGATTCCACTTGGTACTCGTACTACATAATCTCATGTAAAATTAACAATGGTTATTTTCTAATTTTTTTATGAGCAATAAGATGTAAGTGATTTTAAAAGCATGGTAAGCAGGCTCGCTCACGTGGTGTGTGAAAGAATCACTGAAATAAATGTTCAAACTGCATGTTATATTGTCTTTTTTTTTTTTTATCCAATGCAGTACATTTGTTAAATACAGTTACGTTGTATTACATTGAAAATTAATATTTTTTTTAATGAGCACTTGGGCCTACTACGATACTGTATTTTAATGTTAGCCATTATGGTGGTACTTGGAGAGCTAAGTATTTTTTGATGTGGTACTTGTAACTTGATGTAAAACGTCGAAGAAACACTGGCGTCAACCTATGAAACTACAACTCCCGTCATTACAAAGACACCATCCTAGGGGTACGTTCGGAAATTCACTCCAAGTGCGCTCTCTCTCCGGAACGTTCGGCAACTCAGAGAGTTGTTAAATTGTGCCGTTCGGTTATTCATTCCCTCGCTCTGACTGAGTAGACAGAGCGGCCGGAACGTCAGGCAGGACGAAATGTTTACAGGCAGAAGTGACACATTCAATATGGTGGACGCGCTCGTTCGCTCATAAATTCATAGAAAATTGAGCGCGCTCTGGCTCGTTGAACACAGCACTCTCAGAGCGCAGTGAGAGCGTCAAATTGCATTTCCTAGTCGATGGCGCTTGAAAGTGACGTCACCGTCGTTATAAATCCAACCCTCGTATTTCGTCACATCCTCTTTCCGTTGCCCTTTTCGCTGTGAGGTATTGGAATTTGTTTCTTCCCATCGCAATCCAATCAAATCCTCAAAGTTTATTCACCATCCACAGACACTAACATTGTTTTATTTCTCCTTTGAACAGACTCTTCTCCGCACGATGAGAGCTAAGGTGAGATCGTTTTGTTTGTCGCCCTCATTGAGAACCACCAACAAGAAACAATTGCCGCTATACTGGTTCTGTATTTGTTAAATGGCGCAAGTTATCGCTGAAATGTTTCGCATTTTATTCTCGTCGTCTGCGACTCGTAAACTAACAGCGTAACTAAACCAATTGAGCATAGTATCGTTTACGCTAATGCTACTTGCAGGGCCCGCTGGGTCGTGTGCTAGTAATGGACAACCAGTGAGTGGTTGACTTCCAATGTGGGCTTCTGTCTCGTATGTTTAAGGAAACTGTAGGAATATTGTTTCATTTAAATTGAGATTGGGACTTGAACCGCTCGCTCATAGTTCGAGGCATGCAGCGCATGTATTGCACGTGTTGGTTAACATGTAACCATTTCTTTTCTTGCAGTGGAGGAAGAAGCGCATGCGCAGGTAAGCACAAAATGTATTTTCGTAGTCTCGTGTGGCAATAAGGCGCCTGGATTTGACTTGTATGGCAAGTCTTTGTAGGCCAATGTCCAAAGGTTGATCATTTTCACTTAAAATGGGAATAAGTTCTTAAGATTTGCATGTATTCCTTGAGTCGATTGTTTCACCGTCCTTTCTTTAAAGGTGGCAGGATGATCTTGGTAGTTTGATTGGGTGCTACCAGCGAACTGATTACTGTTATGTATTGTATAATAGAATTACTGAGGTGTTTGTATCGAGGTGCAACAATTGACAACTAATCAATTATCAAATTGTCAAAATCCATAATTTCATCCTCTCAACAGTAAATATTCTAGGATTTCTGTAGTCCTCGAACGCAAACTTGACTCTTTGTTTAATCAAAATAAGACATTTGCAAACATCTGCTTTAGCTTTTGAAAACTGATCAACATTGTTGCCCATTTACAGACCAAACCAGTACCTGTTAGGTCTTTTTTTAAATAAAGGATGGAAATAAGTTTTATCTGATTTATTGTAAAAAAATAATTGACTGACTAAATTTGTTGGGGTTCCTATATTAAAGCTTCGACTTAAATGTTGGTAAGATTTGAGCAACTTCGGTTGTGAACTTCCATCAGTCTCATGTATGATGACACATGCTTCCAAAGTGCCAACTATTATGTGCTTTTGTTTTTAAAGTTGTGCTCTAGGTGTTATCAACTAAACTTTACTGTCCTAAAACTACCCCCCGCCCCTTATTTTCAGGCTGAAGCGTAAAAGGAGAAAGATGAGGCAGAGGTCAAAGTAAATCCTCATCGTGTCAGCTGCAGCCTGTTGGACTTTCTTGTATGACTGAATTGGATCCACTGGGCCACCTCCAACTTGGTTTCTGACAGCAACACCTCATCCACCTACCTGTGAAAGTCTACAAGATGGCACCAACCCTGGCACTAGACATCAGAGCTGCTGTTTTGCTTCATGGACCATGAAACATCTTGTTTATCTGGCAACTGTCATGGTGTATTGAACAATAAATGAACACTGTTCCAAACTTTACTGTGTCAGTCTTTTAATTGGGTGACTCAGGTACGATTGAATGGTTTATAGCTATATCAACTCACGGCTTGTCAAATGTGGAAGTCTAAACATGATTAAGTCAGGCTGTGACCAATATTAAGCGATTAAATATTAATCTTCTAAAAAGGTAATGCTTGAGCTTGTGGCTGCAGTTGCAGTGTGAAACTTGATGAATAGTGCTGGTTACCTCTGTTAAATAAGCCATAAGAGCTGTGTTTATGCAATGCACAAGAGTGGTGAGCTGAAAGTCAATTTCTTAGGGTGTCAACTAAACTGATCAGCAGTAACATCACATTTTGAGTGTTGAGCAATTGCAGCCTCCAGCTCATGTTTTAAATGTCAATTTTAACATCCTTAATGTCATCAAAGCCACAAGTTTGAAGAGAAAACTGACTTAACTGTTATACTGGGAAATACAAATGGATATATTTGGAATATGTAGCGCATAAGTGACCAGATTTTGCAAAGAGTACCTAAATGTGTGTGTTGCATATAAGGGGTTTTCAAACTGGCTTGTTTCATCAGAAGGTTATGAGAAACTCTTGGAAGATGGCACTAGTTTTTCAATTTAAAAAAAAAACCGAACGTTTCTTTTGTGTTCATTTTATTAGAGGAAATCACACTGTTTAAAAATGTTTTGATGTATACGTATTGCCAACTTTTTTTTTTTTTTTAAATATGCACTAATAACTTTTTGTTTTGTCATCCATAACACCAAAAGGGCATTTAGACTATTTTTTTCTTTAAATATGTTTAACTTAAGCATATGTTGACTTAAAGCACATCGAATTGGTTTTTAGCATGTTTCATTAACACCAAGTATGTGGCAATGGCCCTCAGTCGTAAAGGTTTGGACACCCCAATATAAATTTTGTTCACTGTATCCTCGGCCATCTCGAACGGGGGCGCTCGTGAGCCCGTGCGCTGCTGCGTGACTAAACATCACACCATAGATGAAGAGTTGCATTGTAAACACAAGGATATGGCTGACGACAGGGGTGGAGACGAAGACAACGTTAACGATAACATGGGCAACCAGCTCCAGCTCTTTCCAGGTAAGCGGACAACTCGCCGGCTCAAGGGATTCTCTGCTCGTCTTCTCCCGGGAGGAAATTGTATCCAGCTAACAGCTTGGCTCTTTTTATCGCAGTAACATAATTCCATATTCAGTCTAAACGCAGCCTCTTCAGCTGCTTTTATCTCTCCTCGCAATAATGTTCCTCTTCAGCGACTTTCATTTCTTGCTCTGCAATAACAGGCAACGAGGAAGAGGAAGAGGAGGAGGAATATGACATGGAGACTGAAGACCGAGACAATGAGGAGGCAACGAAGCCAAGCATTATCACGTTCGACCCCAGTCTACCCACTTCACACGCTGTGAGTCACCAAACAGCTTGTTTTTTTCCCCCCTTAACTTTTTTTTTTTTTTCAACAACACTTGTTTGGCTTCAACACTGTCTCGTGTTAACAGTACCTGGGCTCGGACATGGAGGAGTTTCACGGCCGCACCGTCCACGACGATGACAGTTGTCAGACCATCCCTGTGCTGCCACACACTGCTGTGATGCTGGTGCCTGGACAGACCCTGCCCCTGCAGCTCTTCAGGCCGCAGGAGGTCAGCATGATGAGGAGCGTTATACAGAGGGATCGAACCTTTGCTGTGCTCGCACACAGGTACATGGCCATCGTGCTCCTACACAGGTCTGTGCAGAGGTCTTTACCTGGCAGGTATTCAAATTTAAAACCCACCACACACACACACACACACAGACTGGTTAGCATAGCCGCCTCATTTCTGAGGACGGGGGTTCAAATCCCGGCCCTGCCGTGTGGAGTTTGCATGTTGTCCCCGTACCTGCGTGGGTTTTCTCCGGGTACTACAGTGTCCTCCCACATCCCCCAAAACATGCAACATTGAAGACTCTAAATTGCCTGTAGGTGTGAATGTGAGTGCGAATGGTTGTTTGTTTACATGTGCCCTGCGATTGGCTGGCGACCAGATCAGGATGTATCCTGTCCCTCGCCCGAAGATAGCTGGGATAGGCTCCAGCATGCCCGCGACCCGAGTGAGGAGAAGCAGAATGGAAGATGAATGAATGAACGAATGAATCTTGCATTGTGAGAATTTTCAATCACAGGAGTTGCTCCACAATATTGCTGATTCCCAATACAGTATAATTTTGATGTAGAACATGCATGGATTAGCATGTAAAAGAACATGTTGTTAAATGCTATAAATTCAACGACGCCAATACAGGAAGAGCACAAATAAACAGTAAAATAGGACCCATTCAAATGTACATTGAGTACTTTTACTGTTAAACTTTCAGTAGATCTACGCAGTACCACCAGCATTTTCTAAGAATACTAACTTACTCTTAATTTGATGTAATGTCAATTAATTTGCAGCGGAAAAGCACAGAAAAAAGCAATTTATGATCGTTAATAACCTCTACACGTTTATTAGCAAAATCCTTGAAGACACCTTATAATGTCTCCACAAGGGGCGCTAATTTTAAATTCAACACTAATGATTTACATGCTATGATTCCAATAGAAAACCATTTCACTTAGCATTCATTATTTTGAAGGGGAGTGCATAGTCGCCGCCCGCCAGAAATGTCGTCCTGTGTAGCCGTTCATAACGCTCATACCAGAAACTACTATGAGTGACTAGTGTGTAGTGTGTTCCTGCTCTGCCTGCTGCTGGCTTTTTACACTGTTCAGGAAATAATGTTTACAGAGCCCCATACATGTCCTGGGGAAAATTATTATTATTATTATTTTTTTTATTGTGGCCACAATATAGATACAGTGCCGTTGAAAAGTATTGGCTCCCTTCTCAAATTCTTATATTTTTGCATAGTTTCCCCACTTTAAGATCATCAAACAAATGTACATATCAGACAAATATAACCCAAGTGAATATCAAATGCTGTTTTTAAAGGATGATTTCATTTATGAAGGGAAAAAAAATACTAGTTACCTGGCCCTGTGTGGAAAACGTAATGACCCCCTAAACTTAATAACTGATTGGGCCATCCTCAGCAGCAACAACTGAAATCAAGAGTTTTCTATAACTGACAATGAGTCTTTCACATCTCTGTGGAGATATTTTAGCCCACTTCCTTGCAGAATTGTTTGAATTCAGCAAAAATGTAGGGTTTTCGAGCACGAACGGCCTTTATAAGGTTATGCCTCTGCATTTCAATTGGATTCAAGTCTGGACTTTGACAAGGCCACTCCAAAACCGTCATTTTTTTTTTTAATGCGTTCAGAAGTTGACTTGCTGGTTTTTTTATCGTTATCCTACTGCAGAACCCAAGTGTGCTTCAGCTTGAGGTCACAAACTGATGGCTGAACATTCTCCTTCAGGATTTTCTGTTAAAGAGCAGAATTCATGGTTTCATCAATCACAGCAAGTTGTCCAGGTCCTGAAGGGGAAAATCAGCCTAAGACTACCACCTAAGACACTACCACCACTATGTTTGACTGTTGGTATGATGTTCTCTTTCTGAAATGCTATATGTATATTTGTCTTGGGAATCATTCAGCTTTTTAAAAATTTTTTACACAAAAGTAAGACAAGCCTATATCTTCTTTTTGTCAGCAGTGGTTTTCGCCTTTGAACTCTGCCATGAATGCCATTTTTCATCAATCTATTTTTTATTGCTGTGTCAGGAACATTGACCTTAACTGAGGCAAGGGAGGCCTGCAGTTCTTTAGAAGTTGTCCTGAATTCCTTTATGGCCTTCCGGATGAGTCATTGCTGTTTTCTTGAGGTAATCTTTGTAGGCCAGCCACTCCTGGGAAGGTTCACCACTGTTCCATGTTTTCTCCATGTGAGGATAACTGCTCTCCCTATGGTTTGCTGGAATCCTAAAGCTTTAGAAATGGCTTTTGTAACCCTTTCCAGACTGTCAATTACTTTATTTCTCAACTGTTCTGGAGTTTCTTTGAATCGTGTCATTTTGCTGCAATTTTTTTAATTGATTGATTTTGATTTTGTCGGGACAGATTCTGTTTGTGATTTCTTGATTGAACAGGCCTGAAGGTAATCAGGCTTGGGTGTGATCAGTGAAAATTAACCAAAAATTGTCATTAGCCACAATTAATTCATGATTTAACAAGGGGGCTAATTACTTTTTCACACAAGGCCAGGTAACTTAGAAAATGTTTATTCCTTAATAAATTAAATCATGTCAAAACAGCATTTTAAGTTAATTTCTCTGATATTTACCTCTGTTTTATGATCTTAAACAAAGTGGGAAAACTATGCAAAAATATAAGAATTTAAGAAGATGGCCAATACTTTTTCACGGCACTGTATAACATGTGCACAAAATGCTCATTTGTGGCTAGAAAATAGTCATTTGTGGCCGCAAAGTAGCTGTAGCTCCATACAGGGCAACTGGGTAAGCAACTCGAGAGCTCCTTCTCCAGAAACGGTGTGGTGGCGGCAGAGGCTGGGGCTGAAGACCGTGGACATGGATACAGTCGTGTGATTTAATTTTCTTTTATGCTAGAGTTTAACTACAATGACATACTGACTGACAAACCTGGCATTGCGGGCTGTTGATGAGAACAATATGAAAAGACACTTGCCTCAGGGACACCAGGCATTGCATTTTCTTGCAAAGGTGCGTGCCATTTGCTTGAGTTCACACTAGTACAGTATTGTATATTGATTCTTGCAGTGATGCAGGCGAGCCAGACGCAGAGTTCGGAACTACAGCAGAAATCTACGCATACCGGGAGGAGCAGGAGTACGGCATTGAGACCGTCAAAGTGAAAGCTGTGGGCAGACAGAGATTCAAAGTCCATGAAATAAGAACTCAAGCAGATGGGTATGTTGGAATTATCTCATAAATCATGAACCAAAAAATCTATCTAATTATAAAAATTAGAACTTATATTCTTATCCATGTAGAAATGGAGTTCAATCATAAATTTCTGGAAAAAATATTCATCAGAAATGAACCACCATCATTTATTACATGGCACCTAAAGTGTTTTTTGCTTTTTTCTTTGCCTGTATTTTGTTCTTTCTTTCTTTCTTTCGATCTTTCTTTCGACGCCGTCACAGCAAAGTACCAGTGTTGACCAAGAGCTAAAGTTTGAGCTTATTTGTAATAGAGGAAAGGTTTTGGTTCCTCGGCAGATTCTCTGAACCTTTTGATGATATTGAGGACCGTAGATGATGAAATCCCTAAATTCCTTGCAATTGTACGTTGACGAACATTGTCCTTAAACTGTTGGACTGTTTTCTCACGCACTTGTTCACAAAGATGTGAACCTCGCCCCATCTTTGCCTATGAATGTGTGAATTGTGACGACAATTCAGGGAAGCTCCTTTTATACCCAATCATGGCACCCACCTGTTCCCAATTAGCCTGATCACCTGTGGGATGTTCCAAACAGATGTTTGATGAGCATTCCTCAACTTTCCCAGCCTTTTTTGCCACCTGTCCCAGCTTTATTAACGTGTGTAATAATGTCAAATGACAGAGAAAAAGTATTGGACACATGAAGAACGGGGGGTGCAAAAGGGCATGGAAAGCCAAGACAACACCTAAAATGTATCAATAATCAAACAGCAATCCAGCCCAGTGTCAGTGGAAATGAATATCAGCTGGTTCAGTCCTGATTGATGGTGTACAAAAAGGTCTCATTGCCAAGGTGTGAGTCAAGACACATCTCATGATGGGTAAGAGCACTGAGCTGTCTCAAGACCATTGCAAAGTAATTGCTACAAAACATAATGATGGTATTGGTTACAGGCGCATATCTAAGCTTCTGAATGTTCCAGTGAGCACGGTTGGGGCCATAAAACCCTAACCATACCACCATGAATTTGCCTCGATCAGGTGCTTCTCGCAAGATTTCTGCCAGAGGAGTGGAAAGAAAAATCATAAGAGTTGTCCAAGAGACAAGGAGAGCTTCAAAATGACCTGGAATTAGCAAGGTACTGTTGCCACTAGGTTAACAGTGAGTAATGTACTCCGCCGCCATGGCCTATATGCACGCAAGACCCCATTGCTGAAAAAAAGCATGTCAAAGCTTGTTTAAAGTTTGCGGAACAACCTTTGGCGAAGCCAGTTAAATACTGGGAGAATATCGTCTGGTCTGATGAGAGCAAAATTAAGTCTTTGGATGCCATAATGCGCACCACGCTTGGAGGAGAAATGGCGCTGCACATCACCCTAAAAACACCATACCAGCAGTGAAGTTCGGAGGTGGGAACATGATGGTGTGGAGCCGCTTTACAGCAAATGGTACTTCACATTATTGAAGGAAGGACGAATGGACAAATGTACCGAGACATTCTTGACAAAAATTTGCTGTCATCTACGAGGATGAGGAAAATGAAACGAGGGTGGACATTTCATCTGGATAATGATCCAAAACATACTGCCAAGGAAACTCTCAATTGGTTTTAAAGGAAAAAAATAAAGCTGCTAGTCACCTGACTTGAATCCAATCGAAAATCTATGGAAAATAACTGAAACTCAAGGTCCATTAAAGTAGCCCAACCTTCAAGATTTGAAGACTGCTAGCTTGTGTGGAGGAATGGGCGAAAATTGCACCAGAGCAATGGGCGTGACTAGTTTCTCCATACAAGAGGCGTTTTGAAGCTGTCATTGCAAGCAAAGGCTTTTGTTCAAAATATTAAATAAATACCAGTTGGTGTGTTATATACTTTTTCCTTGTGCCATTTCACATTATAACACACAACTTCATTTCTGATCTTATTTGTATGTATGGATTACTTGGGTTGTTCCCAACATTTGGTGAAATTTTCATGTCAGTAGCACCTTTTGGAAGTATATTTACTGAGGAAAAATGGTGACATGTTAAATACTTATTTCAGCCACTCTATAGACTTTATTTACATTTATTTACAATATATTTTTAAATACTGGTGCTGTGTGTTTTCAAGCCACGGAAAAAAGTACTTCAAATTAACAAACAAATAACAGCCTCTCAAATTAGTCCGTTAAATAGATTTTCCACTGTACACTAATGCCAGCAAAATAAACACCGATAGGTGTCAGTATCGTTTTGCAAACATTCCAATGGGAACGTCTGTTTGAAATGAAATTGAAACCTTAGCGCGTGTTCCATTATATTTCTATAACATACATAAGCATGAGTAAAGCTTAATAATTAATTGCAGGAATCATCCTTGTACTCTGTGTAATTGACACCCGCAGCCCACGTAGGTAGTATCAACGAACTGTTAAATAATGATTTGTGCATGCAATTATAATCACTGGTGAGGATTTGCAAATCTGAAATTCTACTATAACAATTAACACCTAGAGGACAGACACACTGTAATACAGAAGTCTTGTAGTCAGCTTTTAAGTAATTTCTCACCTGCATTTACTCTTGAGGATGCGCGCAATATGTTTTGTCTTATGTAATGACACATATTAGGTATCATGTTGCTTAAAAAGATTTCTGTAAAGGTTAGTAGCACTTTTTGTATCACTTTAACTTTTGCAATGGCTTTCTTTTACTTCTCCTCCTTGCTTCCTGATGCGCATGTAAGGAATTACGAGCAAGTTGCCCAGCCGGCGTTGCAGGGGAAATGTCCTGCAGGCAGCAGCGTAGAAATATATCTTATACGCTGCATACTACAACGGCGTCTATGAGGAAAAATAACCCTCTTCTATGTCGTAGTCACGATGTCTACCCTCAGTCCAAACGTTTAAGGAAGGAAGTGAAGCTCACTGCTCATAAAGACACATTTCCGCTGTTTGCTAATGGCGCCTCTAATGCTCACAAATGACCTGGTACCAAGTTATCCTGTTAACCTTTTTTTTTGTACGCCAAGTGGCTCCAGTGAGGGTGACATGAAAGCTGTCATTCCACTACAAAGCTTTTCTTGAATGAAATTAGCTGATATGCAATCAGACTGAGATGATATTTTCATAAAGCATAATGAACTTGTTTCCATAATGCACAATCTTTCTTCATGTACCTTTTTTGCGTCAAAAGTGAAACCTTTTATTATTGTGTACAGTCTATCATTGTGGTGGTGTTGTTTTTTTCCAGGATTCGACAGGCCAAAGTCCAAATCCTTCCAGAACGAATCCTTCCTGATCCTGTATCTGCTGTTCAGCTAACTCCACTCTCCAGGCTCGTTGTGCACCCTTCCTCCAAGCCCCCAACTCAGAGCTGCAAGCAGGCGGAATGCTGGTGGAATAGCTACCAAAAGGTAAAATTTACATTTGATGTACTTTAATTACCCAGTCAAGAAACCTTCAAAATGTCGGACGCCCTGGCAGTCATAAAATTCAGTTCAACCAAAATTCTAAGAGGGCAAATATTCCACACACATAAAAAATACAAGAGTTGGACCCACCAATATGTATGTATGTACCATTATGTATACACTTAAGCACGCTTTATCTTTAGCATTTCTGTGTTTTTTACAGAAGGGATAATGAAAAAATCTGATCATGTAGAAAGTGTGACCATAGAACCCGAAGTCAAGGTTTCTCTGTCATGGCTGCTCAGTGCAATATGGCCAACGGAACATCAATAATAAAAGTAGAACAGAAAGTATGCTGCAAAGTTAGCTCAGTTTACTGTTAAACGTGAAGAGACTTATCCTTCTGTGTATTCTTCACTTCTTTTTGCAAATTATTACTTAGTCCAAACATTGCCTTTACAGTTAATGAATGTTTTATAATTTGTATTTGACCTCAGAATGGATGAATTCAAAATAAATTAAAAATCCCGATGGCCACATTAGTCCTAAATTCAAACAAACTGGTGATTGACCTACACCCCGGAGTGGATTTTGTTTGACCTCAAATATTCCAGTGCAATTTCATCAACTATTTGACACTATATTGTTAGGAAAATCAATTTTGCTTTGTCAGTTATCTGGAGCGCACTACCAGCAGACGCACTGTTGATAGTCTAAACTATATTGAACAAAAATATAAACGCATGCTCCCATTTTTCATGACCTTAACTCAAAGATGTAAGACTTTCTATCTATACAAAAGTCCCATTTCTCTCAAATATTGTTCACAAATCTGTCTAAATCTGTGTGTCAGCAAGCACCTCTTCTTTGCTGAGATAATCCATCCATCTCAGCTGTGGACGCTGTAAAATGTGCAGTTTTATCAGTTTTTTTATACAGTTTTGAGCAAGTGTGCAATTGGCATGCGGACTGCAGGAATGTGGAGCAGAGCTGTTGCCCTTGAATTGAATGTTCCTGCTGGAAGCTGAGAACATCCCGGTTCTTGCATGACCAGCATGCTCACCCGACATGTCCCCCCTTTCATTATATTTGGTATTCTCGTGATCAGCATATGCAACAGCGTGTTCCAGTTCCTGCCAATATCCAGCAACCTTGCACAGCAATTGAAGAGGAATGGACCAACATACCACAGGACACAATCAACATTTTTGATTACGTCTATGCTAAGGAGATGTGTTGCACTATGTGAGGCAAATGATGGTCACAGTGGTTCTCTGACAACCCCCAATACAATAAAACTGCCAATTTTAGAGTAGCCTTCTATTGTGGGCATCCTAAGGCACATATGTGCAGTAATGATTCTGTCTAATCAACATCTTCATATGCCACACCTGTTAGGTGAACGGATTATCTCGGAAACGGAGACATGCTCAGTAACACAGATTTAGACAGATTCGTGAACAATATTTGAGAGAAATAGGCCTATAAAAACTCTTAGATCTTTGAGTTCAGCTCATGAAAAATGAGAGCAAAACAAGAGTGATGTTTATATTTTTGTTCAGAGTAGTTTACTGTGTAAAAAAAACGTCAACTATTGGAAGCTTAAATACATCCCCATTATAGTAACTCTTTTATGTAGCATTAATCTTCTACATATGACCCTGGTATTGAAACAAGAATTCTGCACATTCAGCAAGAAAGTCTCCCATCGCATTAACAATATTAATTAATTTTTGTGTCATGTCCTGTTATCTTACACAACAGTCTAACTTTATCTATTTGTACAATACAGTGAAGGTGGATGTATGCTTACTTTTGCTCTGATCTTTTTTTAACATAATCGCCATCTTTTGTTTATCTTAGAGAAAGTTTTACTGTGCCAGTTTGACCCCCTGGCCACCGTGGGTCTATGCCCTCTACGACTCTGTAAGAGCCTAACAGTAAATTTTCAAGCCAATATCAGCAATTCTAATGTGAATGTAAACCTTGTGATCTCCCTGCCTGCAGGAGTCGCTCATGAACCGAGTGAAGAAGCAACTCCACGAGTGGGATGAGAATCTGAAGGATGACTCTCTCCCTACAAACGCCGTAGGTCAGTCCCAGCTCTGTTTATTGCACAACGATGACAGACACGTACACGCATGGAATCTGCCTCTTTGTTTGTGTTCTGTGTGTTCTCCTTCCTTCTTCCCTATCCTCCCTCCTCTCCTCCTGTCTGGTTACTGTCAAGACTTTTCCTACAGAGTTGCCGCCTGTCTGCCCATAGACGACTCGCTCAGGCTCCAGCTTCTGAAGATCGGCAGTGCCATTCAGAGGCTTCGCTGTGAGCTGGACATCATGGATCGGGTATAAAAAAAACAAAACAAAAAAAACTACTTTATATATTGCAATATCTGGTCTTGTAAATTAACAATGGCGCGGATGTAGTGAATGTGTGCGATTTTGTTCTATGTGTGGTGTTTTACCACAAATATACAGTCCCCTCGAAAGCTATTGGAACAGCGAGGTCAATTCCTTCGATTTGGGTTTCAGATCAAAAGATGAATATGAGACAAAAGTTGAGAATTCCAGCTTTTATTTCATATTTACATCTAGATGTGTTAAAAACAACTCAGGACAGAGCAACTTTTCTTTGAAGCCACCCACTTTTCAAGTGAGCAAAAGTATTGGAAAATACATTATTAAATAAAGTTAAAGTGAATAATATTTAATACTTGGTGGCATAACGGTTACTTGCAATAACTGCATCAAGTCTGTAACCCATTGACTTCACCATACTGTTGCATCCTTCATTTTAAATGGTTTTCCAGGCCTTTAATGCAGCCTCTTTCAGTTCTTGCAGCTTCTGCAGTTCAGTTTCAGTTTCTTTCATCAGACCTTCCACTGTGTTTTGGGTCATTGTCTTGTTGCATGAAAAAGCTTCTCTCGATTAGTTTGGATATATTTTTCTGTAAATTGCCATACAAAATGGTTTTGTAGACGTCAGAATTCATTCTGTTGCTACCATCATGAGTTACATCATCAATAAAGACTAGTGAGCCCGTTCCAGAAGCAGCCATGACATTACCTCCATCCTTGCTTCACAGAAAAGCTTGTGTGTTTTGGATCATAAGTAGATCTGTTCTTTCTCCATACTTTGGCCTTTCCATCACTTTGTTAGAGGTTAATCTTGGTCTCATCAGTCCAAAAAACTTTGTTCCAAAACTTTTGTGGCTCATCTGTGTACTTCTTTGTAAAATAAGGCCAATCTGGCCTTCTGATTCTTTTTGCTGATGAGTGGTTTGCATCAGGTGGTGTGGCCTGTATATTTCTTCTCTCGAAGTCTTCTTCAAATAGTGGATTGTGATACCTTCACCCCTGCTCTGTGGAGGTTGGCAGTGATGTCATTGACTGTTGTCTTTGGGTGTTTCTTCACAGCTCTCACAATGTTTCTGTCATCAAGTGCTGTTGATACCCTTGGACGACCTGTTCGATGTCTGTTGCTCAGTACACCAGTAGTTTCTTTCTTTTTCAGGACATTCCAAATTGTTGTACTGGCTATGCCCAATGTTTGTACACTAGCTCTGATCGATTTTCTCTCTCCTCTTGGGTTCAAAATGGTTTGCTTTTCTCCCATAGACAGCTCTCTGGTCTTTATGTTTGCTTAACAGTAAATGCAGTTTTCAAAGGTGAAACCCAAAGCCAAAATCAAGCACTATCTAATGTTTAAGCCAGGGGTCGGCAACCTTTTCTACTCAGAGCCATTTGGGAACGCCTCCCAATGAAAAGAAAGCACTTGGAGCCACAACCCATTTTGACATCATGTATATATAAAACCTGTATGCTATGTACAAAAAACTATGTTGCATTTATGAAATCAACGAACTGCTGCAGAAAATACTGAATTTTATTTCTGCATGTTACAAAAAGCATTTTACACTTGGTTGATGCTTAATTTCAAATAAAATACTCAGTCTAGTTGAGTCCTCGTATTTAAGAAATAAAAATCCAAACTTACCCAACCCGCACTAAACGAAAAATGCCACAGATGCCATCTGCTTCTGTGTTTGATAATTTTATTGCGTGTAGTTTGATGTTAAACATGTACATGTAAACATGTACATGTTTAACACATCTAGATGTAAATACCATAAAATAAAAGCTGGAATTCTGAGCTTTTGTCTCATTTTCACCTTTTGATCTGAAACCCAAATGTCTTCAGTATAAAAACCAAGGAATTGACCTTGCCATTCCAATACTTTTGGAGGGGGCTGTATATAGCAGAGTGTAAATTGAATTTTCCCTTGAGTGATTATAATCAGTATAATACATAATGAAAATAAATTTGTGACAGAATAAATAATCAGTCAAATATATTGTAATATCAATAGCACTTGTTGTATGCTTCCATGAGACAGTCTTTGCAGACCAAGACCCGTGTATCAGATGCACGATTCGGTTTGATATATTTGACTTTTAACAAATTTTGATTGCTGTTCTGCTCTATTTATAATTTGCATTTACTTAGAGCATAGCGTACACAGAAAAACAGCTGGTGATGTTTCTTAAAGGAGACAATGGGACAATTCTGTCACAATTTAAAACAGTTCTCTGTTGTCAGAATAAAAGTGTTTTTGACATTCTTCCTTGGTTTGTTCTCATGCAAATGACAATTATGGCTTTTGTTACTATGACGACCTGGCCAGAAAAAAAGGGCACAGCGATCACGCAAGCGGCTATTTTGTAATGCTAACTTATCGACTTTGTGGTAGCAAATTTTCCAACCCCTCGAGCGGCAATTTTAAAATTAAAGCAGTGAGCAGCAAATCTTACAGCTTTTATGATGCTATTTGAGACTTTTGGAGACTCTGATACCCCCTCCAGCAAAGCAGATGTTCACCCCTCAGCGTCCAGACTGCAAATGAATAGAACTTGCACAAAACCACCACTGGCGTATTAATTTCACACTTGTGGGCAGGCACTCCAGAGACCTGACATTTTGTAATCGAACAATCAAAAAGTTTATTTTCATAATATTCCTCCTTTAAATCCTTAAAAATTTTTGTTTTTAGTGTTACAGGATCTAGATTATGGAAATGACAGCTTTGTTGTCCTGCTTTGTCTATGTGTGTGTGTCAGTGCTTGCAGCGTTTTTTTGTTTTTTTTTGAGCCACGCAAGGATTTCAGTAGATCCGCTGTTACCTTTTAGGGCTACGTTGTGATTCATACTACTTTTGGTGCACCGTGATTTTTGTATTTTAAATTTTAATATATCTGGTCATTGCATAAATTATACATTTCTGTAATTTATGTTTGGAGCTGCAGTTCATTGTTTGCACAGATCAATGTCAATTGAAGCTGTTACATTAAAAAAAAAAAAAAATTGTTGTTGCCACTGGCCAACTGAAGCAATAACAAAAGTACTTCCCGAATGTGTCAGCCAGTCAGTTACTACAGATTTTGTTACTGTGTGATAAATGATAATAAGCAGCCTTAATGGGAACATATTATGCTCACTTTCACCGCTATTCTATTGGAGGTGTGTGATGCACAAGACCTAAAAAACCCTCTTATACTCCCTTTACTTATTTTCCCATATGAACATATGATACTTTTCCCCCCCATACTTCTTAGATGACAACGTGTGCAAGTGTACCTATTGAAAGTCCTGTGGAAGATTGCTATATCTTTTTTTTAATGATCTATTCTATTCTATTTCCTTTGAATGATTATTCTGTTTCCTCAGTGCACATCACTATGCTGTAAGCAGTGCCAAGACACTGAAATCACCACCAAAAAAGAGATCTTCAGGTAAGGCAACATGTATGTGCTTGACATTTTATTAAAGTCTCTCAATTGTGTTTTACAGCAGAGCATAACATTTATTTGATCATATTTCAAAAGATGTTATTCATCAGCCAAAGTCATAAGTTGAGCTAAATGTACCAGAGAATAAGACCTCCCCCTGGAAGTCATTTTTATTAATTCATTATATCAAAAGTAGCACATAAAGGGGAGTTAGCAGTTTTGAAACGGTTAGCTGTTGTACAACCCCAATTCCAAAGAAGTTGGGACGTTGTGTTAAACATGAATAAATACAGAATGCAATGATTATTTCAGCAAGACAATGCCAAACCACATTCAGCATGTGTTACAACAGCGTGGCTTCGTAGTAAAAGAGTGCGGGTACTAGACTGGCCTGCCTGCAGTCCAGACCTGTCCCCCATTGAAAATGTATGGCGCATTATGAAGCGTAAAATACGACAACGGAGACCCCGGACTGTTGAACAGCAAGAATGGGAAAGAATTCCACCTGCAAAGCTTCAACAATTAGTGTCCTCAGTTCCCAAACGTTTATTGAATGTTGTTAAAAGAAAAGGTGACGTAACACAGTGGTAAATGAGCAATCCTCAACTTTCTCAGTCTTTTTTGCCACCTGTCCCAGCTTTTTTGGAACGTGTTGCAGCCATAAAATTCAAGTTAATGATTATTTGCTAAAAACAATCAAGTTTATCAGTTTGAACATTTAATATCTTGTCTTTGTAGTGTATTCAATTAAATATAGGGTGAACATGAATTGCAAAGCATTGCATTCTGTTTTTATTTATGTTTAACACAACGTCCCAACTTCATTGGAATTGGGGTTGTATGTAGCCTCACTTCCCTAATCACCCCCACCAACTCAACTCAAGTCTCTGATGGCCCTCACGTGTAATGGTGTGTTACTATAACACCAAATGTTATTTTGGGGTTTCAAGTTTTATATTTTGTAGCAACAAATGATTGACACCTCTTCAGTCAAGCCTTCTATCTTTGGTTGTTTTTCCTCGAGCATGGTGGTTTCTTAAGTTATAGAGGTACAAGATGGTGCCAGAGATGGCTGTTTTTTGTTTTTTTTCACTGATCATTTCATTCATTTTCATCTTCTATCAAGTCAGGCTGACAGTTTTAACAAGTGTTACAAAGTTTGTTTGTTTTTGTTTTTTTTAAATTGCTATCTCTTCCTTTAAGGTAGACCTATTAAAAACATTTTTTTCTCCGTTGTGAGGTAATACTTACTTTTAGGCGACAGTGCTAAATTGTGTTTGTTGACTAACAAAGAAGCCAAACCAGTGAATGTACATATTAAACAATAGTAATAATAATAATAATTTGGAAGAAGTACAATTGCAGAATAATGCTGGACTTTTCTGGCCTTAACGTGATGGTCATCAGTTCTATGCTAAGGCTAAGCTGTATATCCTTACCTACTAAAAGATGGAAACCATCATTCATTTGGTGGAAAATATATACAAAGACATACTGCAGAAAAGAAACCAATTAGTTGGTTGTTATAAGTGTTAAGGTACACCAATGTTCTTAGAACAATATTTTATAAATACTATATTAATGTTATTGGCATTGAACATATTTTTGCAACATAATTTTCCACACAGTCATTATGTGATGAAGACCTCGCTGTCGACATTGGAACCGCACTTTGCAGATTGGGTCATTTCTAATTAATATCTGCTAATGGTCAGTTTGAACAATACTGAAGTGTAATTCTTTGTCACTTCTGGATAGCCAACCTTTATGGCTGTAATCAGCTAAATTACAATGACATCAGAAGTTATTACTTTCCCAGGAAGCTGAAGTTACATCATAACATGGCCCAACCTTATGTAACAGTGACATGACGCTTCATTTGTGTAACACTCTTAAAACTGTCCAGACACACACTGGAGCCGAACTGCTTGAACTTATATCCATCTAAAATAATTGCATTCATTGACTGGTTATGCATTTGATAGATGTTTTGTATCAACAGTATCAACAGTGTAAATTATTATACTAGAAACACACTTAAAATGGCATTCGTTATTTGTTTGGCTCCACTTGAAGAGCCTGGGAGAAGCTATTTAAATGCAGCTGGAAGTTACCCGCACTACTTCTTTTTTTTTTCTGCTGCACTGCTGCTATTCACATTCGCGTGATGGCATTTCAAAGACTGACATTCTGCCAAAAGCTTAACGCTAGCCACGACGTGTGCTAGCCAGAAGCTGAGCTGTGCTGTGTTTGTTTATGCACTTGGTGTGTGGCCAGAGCATGAGATAGTTAGAGATCCTGTCTTTTACCGAATATTTTACCCAATAATCACCCCATCATATTTCATAATTACCCCTCCATTTGATGATTATCATATTTAGGATGGGTGTAGCCCACTCGCTCAAAATTAGCTGGGATAGGGTCCAGCACACCCGCTCCCTGAGTGAGAAGAAGCGGGATGGATGGATGGATGGAAGTATTTTTGAACAGTGGTCATGGAAGAAATGTAGAAAACTTTTGCAGGTTACATGAAATGAGATGGAGGGGCAGTTCTGGACATTGGGCCATCAAATTGATGTTTTTGTTGTTGTTTTTTAAAAAAAAACAAAAAATTGTTTTAAATGGGATACCAAAGATACATTTTTGGAGTTATTAAGTGTTACTGGAATTTGTTGCTTTCTTACTGGAACACGGAAAGAAAACAAAAATTTTAGGTGTCTGAGGTCTCAGTTTGTAATTGTTCTTTCATACAGCGATTGTTTTCTCCACCCGATTGTGTGTCTATATCATCCTCCAGCTTGTCGCTGTACGGCCCCATGGCTGCCTATGTCAATCCACACGGTTACGTCCACGAGACTCTGACTGTCTACAAGGCTAACAACCTCAACCTGGTCGGCAGGCCGTCCACGCTCCATAGCTGGTTTCCAGGGTAACTCGCTCGTAGCTCCCACACCCCGCTGTGACAAGTTCAATACGAAAACTTTTGTATGACTCAGAAGTGTCATCTTGCTTTTTTCTATGACATAACTTCAAGTAGCGACACGCTATTATCCGGTATAAAGCCACATGATCTGCCCGTCTGCAAATCAGTTTACATTCACAGCATGTACTGTTCTACTACTACTAATAATAATGATAATACAGAAGCTTGGATTTGTATAGTGCCTTTCAAGGAACCCAAACAACCTTTGCTGTCGATCAATGTTTTCAGTGCATACAAATACTCTAATCCATACACTAACTGTACACAAGGTACTCTGTTATTTATCCCATGTAATCAAATTGTTCTCCTGTATCGTACTAAAATGTTGAAGTTTTGCCACAGTGTGCCGCTGGCTCCCTGTCACAAAAGCTGCCTTTCCGCCATGTAGTTCAGTTCTGTTTGCCATCTTACAGTTAGATACTGTGGTCCATGATCTAACTTGTGCTTCCTGAGCATGGTGAGCTCACAGCTAAAGGTCCATGGTTCAATTCCAGTTTGGGGCCTTTTTGTGTGGAGTTTGCAATGTTGCCGGCTACGCTTGCATGCTTGCTAATGGCAGTAATGACCTCTCTGTTAACTCTGGTTTCCAACACAATCAAGAACATGCCTGAAAGCACCAAAGATTAAGCAAATTAAGACGGAATAAACATTCACCACTAACAAAGGCGCCATTCTGTCTCTGCTAATATCTCCAACGTTGGGATATTGGCAGAGTGACTTCTCCCCATTTCGTGTCCCTGTCATTTATGGGCAACAGCCACCCAGAGACAAGGGTGCTAATTCCTGACTTGAATAGGCAGTATAAAATGCGCATGCTATATGTGACAACAATATTTCAAAAAATAATTCTATTTATAAAGGGGGGAATATTTTATATATATTATTTATATTTTTTGTCAATAAAGTCAGTTATAAACTATGTTTTATATTTAATTGGATTGTCTTTGTGAGATAATAAAATTGGTGTGATGAGCTGAAACATTCAAGTGTGATTAAATATGCAAGCAAAAAAAATCTGAAATCAGGTAGGATTCACATCATTTTTTAGGGCACGCTAGGTATGAATTGCTGTGTGCCCTGTAATTGACTGGTCACCAGTCCAAGGTGTACCCCGCCTCTTATCAGCTGGGATTGGCTCCAGCGCTCCAGCTCACCTGTGATCCTGAACAGGATAAAGGGTGGAATAAAACCTATGTATGGATGACTTCTGAATGCAGTACACCTCTTCTGCTCAGGTACGCTTGGACAATCGCCCAGTGCCGAACCTGTGGCTCTCACATGGGTTGGAAGTTCACGGCCACCAAGAAGGACTTGTCTCCACCTCGTTTCTGGGGTCTGACTCGCTCGGCCATGCTCCCCCGTATTCCCCCCAGCGAGGGCGACGACGGGCGGGACAGCTCTCGCCTCTTCTGCCTGTGACATCTGACCTTTTTTCCTCGTCATGTAAAAACTGAGTCCTGTCTGGTTGTGTTGCCTCCAAATAATCACTACATCACAAGCTGTCACCCTTGGCAGTAAATCCATCATATTAGCGGAAAGGTCATCCAACCTTTACATGGTACTTGAGCAGCATATGCTATAGGAGGAAGGTCGATTGTTCTTGAAGCTTCTTTATATATATATATTTATATATATGGATGCACTCGTGAAGACAAAAGATACATGCTTCCATTCGTGCTCCTTTGAGCGTGTAGCTCCGTTGTGTGCGCCTCTGTCCAGCTGTTTAAAGGCACTCTGACTGAAAAGCAAAATGAGTGTGTCACGCTTTGGCCCTCCAGCTCTTGTCCTCCACGTGGCGGGGGGGGGGGGGGGTTGAAGCTTGAACAGCCAGTCTGCTTCAGACACTAGAATCGGTTGTACTGCGCAAAAAGAATCATAAATCTCATTGAGAGAGCGTTTTTTTTTTTTTTTTTTTAATTATTATTTAAAAAAAAAAATTTATTTGGTTTTTGTTGTTGCTTTATTGATGCCTGTCATAGTCAATGTTTGCTTGAATACGCTCAAGCTGACTTTATGGGTTGTATTTTTGTATGCAGATAAGTTGGTGATGACTATAATGGACTACTTATGTGAGGACCTTTTTGTGAATGGAGGGTGCTTTATGCTCTAATGGTCGTAACAACCCTTTTAAAGGTTAATTTCGACTAAGTGGGAGAGGAGTATTTAACCATCATTTAGAATGTTACAGCTGTTGAATCGTTTTTCTCCTCAAGCAAGAAATGTACAAATGGCAAAATGATGTCATTTCTAAGTCTGTGCTTTGATTGGGTTCTTTTAAGGTTGTAAAGCTGCTGTTTTCGGCATTGACAAAATGTGCTGCAAGATGCTGGTTCATGGTAATACATTATCTTAATTAAAATTGCACTGATTGCAATATGCGCCATGGCTTAGAACGTGAATATTTTGTTGGCATCCATTGACTGCTTTTGGATCTGTGTTTAAAAATTAACCAGAGAATTAGAAAATTGAGTGTCACCACCCGTTTTAGTTTTTTTTAACTGTTGTGACGGTCTAAGATGTTGAAACAAAAGAGGGACCGCCCTCAATTCTGTCAGTGAGCCAAATGCACCAAATGATCATATCACAGTGAGGAATAATTGAACTCCTTTTTTTAACTCGCAGTTTATGCCCAGCTGTCCTGACAGATTAACTTGATATTGTGTAGTCTGTAGAATATCAGTGGCATTAGTCTCAATGAAGCACATAACCCAAACGAAAGCTATTTCACATTGCAAAAAGTCATCATGTCACACTGTGACATCGTTATCACTGCATAATGGACTATGATGTTCAATGACTAGCCTCCAAAACAAAACGCGTGAAGAATGACCCACAGATGTGTGAACATCTCCTCTATTCCTAAAATGGAAAGAACCAGAGCTAGAAAATGCTAGCTACTGTATTTACACGCTTTGTACAGTATAGTAGCTGCACCATCTGCTGTCTGTGGCTACTATGTTGCCAGTTATGTCTTTAAACGATTAGGCTGGCTAGTCATTTGTATTTAAGCAGTAAACTGATATCCTTGTCTGTTGCTAGCCAAGTTATGTACAATAATTTAAATGTGTTAAAACTAGAGATTATGTTCTCATATAACAACATCCATCCATCCATCCATCCATTTTCCGAGCCACTTCTCCTCACTAGGGTTGCGGGCGTGCTGGAGCCTATCCCAGCTATCATCGGGCAGGAGGCGGGGTACACCCTGAACTAGTTGCCAGCCAATCGCAGGGCACATACAAACAAACAACCATTCGCACTCACATTCACACCTACGGGCAATTTAGAGTCTCCAATTCATGCATGTTTTTGGGATATGGGAGGAAACCGGAGTGCCCGGAGAAAACCCACGCAGGCACGGGGCGAACATGCAAACTCCACACAAGCGGGGCCAGGGATTGAACCCCGGTCCTCAGAACTGTGAGGCTGACGCTCTAACCAGTCGTCCACCGTGCCGCCCATATAACAACATTGACATATAATGCACTTATGGCACATATTGGTGTGTTTGTCCCAAAAACTACAAAATGTAGAAAACGTTTTTTGTTTTGTTTTTTAAGTCAGTGTAAGAGTAGAACCTCTATGGTCGAACAATCTGTTTCAGGATGCATTTTAAAGCTATTTTTCCCATAGGAAATAATCAAACTGTCGCAGACATAAAATCTTTATTAACACTGTAAAATGTAATGTGAAATTGTAACTTTTCCCTGCGGGAATACATAAAGTTTAATAAGTCTGAATCTGAATGTAAAAACAAATCAAACACTACCTTAACTGAGCTCGCGATGCATATGGTGAAGCTGCCGTCTTTTGATATCAGTCTGCTTCACATAATTTCCAAGGTATTTTCTTCCTCTCTTAAAGTTCTTCTTCCCTTAACACACTGCACATTCGTTTGTGTGTGTGTGTGTGTGTGTGTGTGTGTGTGTGTAGAGTTAGTTCTTTGATGGTCACCTGAATTAAACTCCCAACTTGTACAACCTCAGTGGCGTTCGGCTTTGGAGGTGCAACTCGACTCATTTGATTTGGGACAGAAGTATAAAGCTATGGGGTGTTATGGCTTGCATTAGTGTGCGGTGTTAGACTGTACATTGTGCAGAGAGAGGAACCACATGGGGGAGGAACCAGGTGGTTCACTTATGGGCGCAGTGAGGGTCTGACGCATCCCTGCGGCTAGGGTGACACATGCAGCCCACTGGGCCTCCCAGATGACATCCAAGAGGAGCATTTGGAGCCGAGTGAGGTTTAATACAGAGTTCTGGACACGCAGCACATGCACATTTCTCTTTGCTTGACATACCAAAGCTGTCTTGTTTGGTTCAAGTGCTTGTGTTTCCCTCCAGTGAAGTCCCATGCTCTATAAAACTGGTTGGTCGTGTGTCACAGCATCGATTTAAGTAATGCTTTAATCTTAGCTGGAACTGGGACCTTAGATCGGGTGGAAGGAATTATGAATAGCTCCTTATACCACTCAGTGTTACCACAAAACCTTCAGGCATCTGCTAGAAAGCAAAGAAATATCAAGAAAGGCCAACGAGAACAGCTGAACTTTATTTGGGATCACTAAGAGGCACTTCAAATTGTGGCAGGTGTGTGCTGACTACAGTTTACCGTGTTTGAAAGTGATTAGTTAATTCTGAGCAGCCACATTCCCTCGAAAATATTTTTTTTTCAAATCTGTTGTTTTGTATAGGTCATAGGTCACATTTAATGGTGAATCTTTTGATGATTTATCTTGGCCATAATTGTCTGTATCACAAAAACTTGGCATTTGAACAGAGTGTGTCGACTTTTTATATCCACTGTAGCTGCATTGCTCAGACTAGATGATCAAAATGTACACGAATAACAAAATGGCTGTTGAGGCCTTGTGTACTTGTAATTTAGTGACTGAAATAATCATAAAATTGTGGACTCTCTCAAACCCTGGTGACAGTCATACAAAGAAAGGACTCCAAAACCAACATTATAAGGTTTATGAGAGCATTTTATTCATTCATGCTAATTTCATAGTTTAATCGCTGTTCTGTATTAAATATAAAATAAATCATGCTTAGGGCTACCTAAGCCCACCTCTCATGAGACACTACATGTAATAGGTTCAATAATCAAGTACTCAAAAATGCAGCTTCTCGATAATGGTACTCATGCTTGATTGACTGTGTCTTGGAATAAATGCACAGGACAGTGGTGCCTTGAGATACAAGTGACTCTACTTAGAAATATTTCAAGATAAGAGCAGTTGTTCGGATGATTTTTTTTTTTTTTTGCATTGAATTGCAAGCAAAAATTTGACAACACTGTATGGTGGCAGTGAGCTCAAACTTACTTCACAACAGGTTTGGCAGATAGTGAACAAGTCTTTAAAAAAGAGGCTTCTCGACGTTTAATGCCACTCTCAGTTGAAATTTACTGTCAAACTAAACATAAAACAGACAATTACACTTTGTGTATCTAATACAACCACATAATTTATCCATAAATCCGCTTTGCTTAATGCTAGCAAACATTGCAAAACACCATAGTCGGTCTAACGAATAGCATTTATATGACAGTGTTGTAACACTTAAAGCAATGGATATTTGAACGCAAACTGTGAAGCAACACATGTAGACAGACAATTTAACAATACTCCACCAACTATTACTGCAGCTTACTGAGTCACCTATTGTAGTTGCGATACTCTTCGTTTGTTTCCGTATGACTGTATTGAACTGCACCCGGTTGGCCAGGTTGCACAACAGAAGGAGACGCAATGAATTTTTGTCGATGCAGTGTTTAATACTTTACGTTCAATGTTTTTATTATAGTGCAATATTATGGAGTGCTATTTTTCTTATTAGAAAGCACATTACAAACAGTTTTGTTGTTTTTTGGGGGGGGCAGGCTAGAATGGATTATTAGCGTTTCCATTCATTTCAATTGGGAAAGATTATTTAAGATACGAGTGTTTCTTGAATCTCAAGGGACCACTGTATCGGTTCTTCATTGTGCAGTTGTCTGGTCAATGTTCTACTACTCAAGTGACACCAACACAATGGAATGGAACATTACTCTTATGTAGACTTTTTCTTTTTTCTGGCACCTCACTCAGACACAGTCCCCCTCTTCTTGGGTTTGTTATTGTCCAACATCCTGCATCTGGAACACACTTCTGCCATATTTAACATATCTTGTGTCACTGACAAATGATATCTTTCCAGTCTAGAGACCCTGGAGGATTAGGATCTGTACGGCACGCAGCAGGCGTCAACACCGCCTGCCTCACCTCACCGCCTGCCCCCTCCACCCTTCCTTCAATTGTCATTTGTGAGATTTTTAAAACTGGTGTAGAAGGTGCTGACCTCATCGTGCGTGGAGTCCTTGGTGAAGGAGCGCCGCTGGCAAACTGGCTTTAGGAGCCTCAGAGGAAGCGGACCGCTGAAGAGGAGGTAGATGAGGGGGTTGGCGCAGCTGTTGAGACTGGCCAGCAACATCAGGATGGTGAAGGTGGCACCTGCAATGACAACAGGTCACAACATTAGGTGAACCTGCACAATCTAATGACAAGGACGTTGTATCCAAAATTCTAATCTCTAATGTGTTTGGCCACAGTTTGAGTTTTCTTCTTGTTGAACAGTTATATGTTTGCTGGAAATAAGAAGCAGTGTTACATGTTCTAATTATTGAAATGATAGATAACGATCTGATTCAATAATTTTGAGGAAAATCCTTAGCACCGTTCTAAAGAATTCTGGATCATGCTAATCAACTATACATTTAGAATACTCGAGATGCACGTATTAACATGCAGTACAGTGATATTTTGGGGTGTGGAGCATTTGGTGCATTTATTGATCTATTTTCTATACCTCTTACCCTATTCAGGGTTTGCAGGTGAGCTGGAGCCTATCCCAGCTGACTTCAGACGGAATCCACCCTTGACTGGTCGCCAGTCAATCACAGGGCCCATACAATATCCACAAAAAAAAAGCATTCACATTCACAAGGTAGAGCGTGGGTGTCAAACTCAAGGCCCGGGGGCCAGATCTGGCTGCCATATCATTTTATATAGCCCACTACAACAAATCAAGTGTCTACTTTATTTTTCTTGTTAAATTGATTTTGTTTTTTCATTCTGGCAGAAAATCGGTACATAAATTGCAATTTTCTTCACTTTAACGGGGTTTACAAACATTTATTTTCACCCAAATTCCAGCACATAAATTCGTTAACAGTGTACACTAAAATGTTTCCATGCCACAATTTTCCATGACTTCTGATTTCAAATCGACTTTGTTGCAACAATGTGTATAAAATAATCAATTGTATGTGTAATAATATGATGGGGTAGCTTTTCACAGTCATAACGTCACTAGGGACGTGGCCCGCGGGGGAAATGGGTTTGACATCCCAAACATGCATATTTTGGGAATGTGCCTGTATGTGAGAGAAAGCCGTATTACCCACAGAAATACACCCCTGGCAAAACATGCACATTCTGTGTATCGGTCTGCACTAAACTTTTGCCCAGTTGAATTCATGTGGTCATCGAAGTCTACACACACACACACACTCACACACAGTGTGTTTATAAAGGTATTAATTGATTTAATTTGATTTTATGTTGATAGAGTTACTCTTACTTTCTTTGGGTGCGTCGGTGTCCCACGCGGACCACAGTTGGACGGTGAAGAAGGGGGACCAGCACACCACGTAGGCCAGCACAATGACCACGGTCATCTTGAGGGTCTTCACTCTGGCTTTGGACATGCCGGCCACGCCGTTGGCTCTGCGGGGCAGCGCGCCGGCCACGCCGCGCTGCGCCTTCCGGTGCAGGTTCTGTTGGATGGCCCTGCAGATGCGCACTTGGCAGAAGACGAGCGTGATGACGGGCACCACGAAGATGACCGCGGTGGTCCACGTGATGTAGGTCTTGAGCCCCCACGGCTGGACGAACTTGGCCCAGCAGTCGAACACGCCGGGCGCCACCTCCACCTGGGAGAAGATGAACACTTGGGGCAGGCTGCCCACCAGGGACACCCCCCACGCCGCGCACACGGCCGCGTTCACGCGCCGCTGCGTCCGCTGGAACTTGACCATGGGGTTGCACACCGCCTGGTACCGGTCCACCGTCATGGCCACGATCATGTAGGTGGACGAGAACATGCCCAGAACCTGCAGGTACTTCACCAGGCGGCAGACCAGGTCCGGCCCAACGAACCTGTCCGTGATGTCCCACATGAGCTGCGGGCACACCTGGAAGAAAGTGACCACTAGGTCGGCCAGGGCCAGGTGGAAGACGAAGACGCGCATCCGGCTCACGTGCTTGCGCTGCCGCCACAGGACCAGGACCAGGACGCCGTTCAGGACGGCGGCGCTGAAGAAGATGATGCCCAGCAGAGTGATCTCCACCCTGGCCAGGGTCTCGTCTCTCGGCTCCGCCTGCTCGCTGTCGTTGATTCCCGCTGACATCCTCTCGGCCAGACGTGGAGGTATGTGACAAAACAAAACAAACAAACAAACAAACAAACAAAAAAGCTCAGCTCGCATGCAAATATTCTGAAAGTCCACTGAATTTGCTGTCCGCTGTGTGCAAGTGGAATTGTAGCTACTTTGCACCACTTCCAAAGTCAGAGGTGCAGAGTGTGAGTGAGCGCAGGTTGGAATCATCAAGTGTGCGTGCGCCACTGGTTTATGTGACTCTGAAACATGGGTGGAGCTTCCATTCGTGCTCTTCATTTGATAAAGGAACATTATTATTAACAGCAGCAACGAATTCAACTTCATTTTCCTATTTTGGCACAGCAACCAGTTTTGTGCGGATTACACATTTAACTTATAACTGATGACATACAGTGAGTACTGTATGCGGGAAGCATCTCTTGCAGTACACTTAAGCATTTCATACTGTTGTACAGTCGGTTTCATATTTTAAGTTTACTGGGTTTATGTTTAACATAATAGAAAGATACAGTCGCTAGACAGACAAATACATGCAGTATATCCATAAAAATACTGATGCTCGATACAGACAGATGGATACAAGGGATATAAAAAGTCTACACACCCCTGTTGAAAGGCCAGGTTTTGGTCATATAAAAAATGAGACCAAGAGAAATCATTTCGAATGTTTTTCCACCATGAATGTGACCTAAATCATTCAATGGGGGGAAAAAAGAAACAACCCTTTAGAGAGGGGAAGTAAAATCACGGACGGGTTCGTTGGGCCGGACCTGGTCTGCCGCCTGGTGAAGTACCTGCAGGTTCTGGGCATGTTCTCGTCCACCTACATGATCGTGGCCATGACGGTGCACCGGTACCAGGCGGTGTGCAACTGGGATAATGTGGTTTCACAAGTGTGCAGTCCTCAGTGTGTGTTCAGACTTAACCAATCACATTCAAGCTCATGTTGAATGGGAGTCAGTAAAAATGCCTCGGATTAGTTCTGCTCTGTTCAGATGTTCGAGATGCCTTTTCCTAACGTTTTTTTTTTTTGTACTTTCGAACAGAAGCGTGGAATGTTTGTGCTACCAGTGACTGCTATTTGGAACTGTTTATAATTCCATCCACAATGACTAAAGCCCCAGTTCCAGCTGAAGAAAAACAACACCAAAGAATGATGGGAAATGTTGTTGTTTGTGCAAAACAAACCTTTTGGAATTATGGCAAAAAAGTTCAACCTTGGTTTCATCAGACCATAAGAAATGTGTTTGGGAAATTTCAAATTAGATTTTTTTTCTTTGTAAGCTAAGGCTTCCATCTTACCAGCCTGCGTAGCCCAGACAGATGAAGAAGACGGGAGATGTATAACCCCAATTCCAATGAAGTTGGGAGGTTGTGTTAAAGATAAATAAAAACAGAATACAATGATTTGCAAATCATGTTCAATCTATATTTAATTGAATACACTACAAAGACAAGATATTAAATGTTCAAACTGATAAACTTGATTGTTTTTAGCAAATAATCATTAACTTGAATTTTATGGCTGCAACACGTTCCAAAAAAGTTGGGACAGGTGGCAAAAAAGACTGAGGAAGTTGAGCAATGCTCATCAAACACCTGTTTGGAACATCCCACAGGTGAACAGGCTAATTGGGAACAGGTGGGTGCCATGATTGGGTATAAAAGGAGCTTCCCTGAATTGCTCAGTCATCCACAAGCAAAGATGGGGTGACCAGTTCAGGGTGTACCCCGCCTCCTGCCCGATGATCGCTGGGATTGGCTCCAGCACACCCGTGACCCTAGTGAGGAGAAGTGGCTCGGAAAATGGATGGATGGATGGATGGATGGATGGATGGATGGATGGATGGACAATGTCCCAACTTCATTGGAATTGGGTTTGTACTTAACCACCAGTACTTGCCAGAAATTCCTGCAGCTCCTTCAATGTTGCTGTTGACCTGACCCAGCTACCCTGACCAGTTTTCTTCTCTTTATCACCAATTTTCGAGTGATGTTCAGGTCTCGGTGAGCTCATTGTTGTGCCATATTTTCTCCACTTGAGACTGTCATCACTGTGTTCCATAGTATATTTAATGCCTTGTAAGTTCTTTTGTACACTTCTCCTGACAGCTACCTTTGAGCAATGACATCCCTCTGGTGCTATGGAAACTCTCTGCAGACCACGGTTGCGCTGTAAGATGTGACAAGAAAAATGTAAAGAAAGCTTACTAGAACATCTACTCCAGTTATGAAATCGAGTGTACACTAGCTTGTGCAACCACATTATTTTTAGTTGTTTATTTTTACGCCGCCCCTCGAGAAGTTTAAAAAATATATATATATAATTAATTGAGTTGCACAAGTTATACACCACAATTAATGGTGGAAAAAGTCATGAAATGATTTATCTTGGTCTCATTTTTATATCACAAAAACCTAGTGTTTGAATAGGTGTGTGTAGACTTATATCCACTGTAGAAAGACAGACAGACGCAGGCAGGCAGACAGACAGAACAATACGGATGCTCCGTAGGCTCATCCACAGTGCTCGAGAACACATCTTTTGATTGAACTATCTTTGGCCCCCAGTTTCAGGCCATGAATCATCTTTTAGAAATGCAGCTGCTAATTTAGTGTTTTGATGTCGTGATGTAAGCGTTACCCATGGCGTGGGTTTTAAATCTCACACAGTCTCTTCAACTGGGTTGAGATAAGGCTGTATGAGTCACAACATCCCCATACACATCACACCTCTCTGTTTGAGGTGTTAAAAGTCAAATAAGGTTGTCTTGACAGTTTGATTTAATTCAACTATTCATTTGCTTGTTCTGTTTTAATTACATTTGAATATATATGAGAAGTGTTTTAAAAGTAACAGTTACAGTTTTTAACTTTCAGGTGTTGCTGTACTTGCTGTCCCTCCAACAAAATTCCACATTGATAGCTTTATCCTATGGCAGCATAATAACACAAACCTTCTTGCCATCCATACATTTTCAGTAGCGCTTATCCTCGTTTAGGCCGCGTGTATGCGGGAGCTTATCCCAGTTGATTTTGAGTGAGAGGCAGGGTACACCCTTGACTGGTCGCCAGTCAATCGCAGCGCACATATTGTAAAGACAAAAAAAGTATTTTCACTCACACCTTTAGAGTCGTCAATAAACATGTTTGGAATGTGGGAGGAAACCAAAGTACAAAGGAGAAAGCCCGCAAGAGGACTGGGAGAACATGCAAACTCCTCACATCAGGCCAAAATTTGAACTGTGAGGCAGACGTGTTACGCACAGTATGACTTTCAACGAGTATCCCAAGGCTCATTAGTGCACCACGAGAGATCATTAGGTGTCTTACAGTAAATTGATTTATTACACATAATTTATCTATGCCAGCGACATATAGTGACAGGCAGAACAGTTGAATGCTCTTCTACGAGATGTTAATTATCCACTTTTTGTGACATTTTTGTTTGGTGGCATGCCATGAATTTTTTTCTCATGGAAATAATGTTTCTTGGCTCAATAACTAATAATAATAATCATACTTTGCTGCCCACACGTCTATTTCTTTAACCACTGTTTGCCTTCAATTAGTTTCACTAATTGGTGTAATCCACCTGCGTGCTTCTACCTTTACTCTTGTAGGTCACCCTATGTTCCTGCCTCTTCTGGGAAAAAAAGTGTTCACTAAGGCCATTTGCATCCTTTTTGGAAAGTCTACCACCATCTGTTCCTTTCCTGGATGCCGTACTTACCCATCACTTCTTCATCACTCCTATTGCCTTCACCAACATGTCCATTACAATCTGCACCAATCACGACTCTCTCTCTGTCTGGGATGCTCAGAACTACTTCGTCTAGCTCCTTCTATAATTTCTCTTTCACCTCTAGGTCACATCCTACCTGTGGGGCATAGTCACTAATCACATTATACATAACACCCTCAATTTCAAGTTTCAGCCTCATCACTCGAGCTGATACACTTTTCACCTCCAAGACATTCTTAGCCAACTCTTCTTTTAAAATAACCCGACTCAATTTCTCTTCCCATCTACACCATGGTAAAATAATTTAAACCCTGCCCCTAAACTTCTAGCCTCACTGCCTTTCCACCTGGTCTCCTGGACACACTATATATCAACCGTTCTCCTAATCATCATGTCAACCAACTCCCGAGATTTTCCTGTTATAGTCCCAACATTTGGACATTAAACATGGTAACAACTACACATTCAGTTCTAGGCTCTGTGCTTTCCTCTTCTCTTTCTGCCGAAGAACCCGCTTTCCACCACCACCTCTTCGACTTCGACCCACAGTAGCTGAATTTCCACCGTCGCTCTGCAGGTTGACGGCGCCGGTGGCGGACGTTGTTAACCCGGGCCACGACCGATCCGGTATGGAATTCTTTGGATGAACGCTCATATTTGTTTGGCAAAGTTTTAAGCCGGATGCCCTTCTTGACGCAACCCTCTGCATTTATCCGGGCTTGGGAGCGGCCTACCATTTGCACTGGCTTGTGCCCCCCATAGGGCTCCATTCTATGTTAAATAAGGCTAATGTATTTTAAAGGGAGATAAAGTCAAGGAAAAATTGTGGTTGGTTTAAAATCCAAAAATTATTGCTTATGTATAAAGAATTTCCGAAATAAAATGAAGTCATTAATACCAAATGCTCGCTCGTCGCCCGCCCACTGACGTCACGAACCAACAACGAGTGTGGTGTCACGTGACTTCCAACCGGAAACGTGAACCTTGTAAACGAACGAGTCGAGGCGGAAGATTTTTGTTTGTTTGTTTTGTGTTTATGTTATCGTTTTAAAGGCTGCAACTTAGTGATAACAGACCTATAATTTCTGTTTCTGTAAGCGTTTGGAGGCTAGTCCGCGTTTCTAGACGCGACTCCCCGTACTGCAGTCGGAAAACAAGTTAGCATTCGCGCTAGTTGGCTAACAGCCCGGATGTCGGAAGATGGGGACCCGTCTCTGCCCCTGGTTCGCTCCCAACACAGCCGTATTCCCATGAGTCTCGTGTTCTGCAACCGCAGCCCTCGAGTGGTACGGCCACTGTGGATTGATTTCCGCGGGGAGCCACGGGCGTACAACGATTTGCAGCCGAGAACGGGACGAATCATGAACACCTACGTGGGTAAGGTTTACCCTTCACAACTGGTCAAAGTTAGGTGACTGACTGTATGGGAAAAACTCAGTGCTTCCCAACCGTTATTGAGCCAGGGCACGCATTTTACTTGGAAAAATCATGATTTACCATCAGACAAAGTTGTCACAAAAATCTATCAACAATACTGAATGATGATTTGTTGACAAATGGACTTGGTGTGAAAGCTGAACACAAAGCTTTTACAGTCGTATCTTGACTCAGGAGTTGAATTTGTTCCGTGAGCAAGCTCGTAACTTAGTGTACTCAACTCAATTGCGAAATGAATTGAAATGCCATAAATTCCCTCCTGCCCCCCAAAACACCATGATTCTTTTTGTTCTTAATAAGTACAAATAAAACTGTATTGCATGAAAACATGATAAAAGAGAAGGCAACTAAATAAACTGTTTTTTCAAAAGTATAATTACTGTACAGACAACTGTAGTATTCATGTATTGGATGTGTGCTTTTAAGGGGTGTGGCCTATTGAGTGATTTACATCAGGAGCTGGTGTTGGGTAGGCCGGTTAGTCTACTCGTGAGTGTTTGGGCGTGAGCATACAGCAGTTTGCTGTGAATGTTTTCATTTTGTATTTGTGTGTTTGACTGTTTGTTCCATTCGATAATCGACGGAAAGTGCATCGGCAGCTGTCCAGGTTCTCCTTGATCAAATTTGAGCGCATTACTGTACTTTGAATAATCCGTTTTTTTTCCCTCATTTCACTCCAGTATAGCCGATGTTGCTCGTACCTCAAATTTTGTCTCACAAAACAAAGTAAAAAAAATTGACCGAGCGAAGGCTCGTAACTTAAAAACTCGTAAATTGGAGCACTCTTAAGTCAAGGTACCACTGTATTCTGTTGTATGAAGCGACTGGTGGATACACAGGTTTATTGTACCTTCTGCCATATAGTGGAAGAGCATGTTATTGTTCTGCCTGTAACTATACGTCGTTGGCATGGATGGATGAACAAAGATGCATTATTTAGAGTACATAAATGGTTAAAAAGTTAAATTGGATACTTTCCCGCAGCACACCTGATGGTCTCTAACGACAGACTAATGTGTTGCAGCACAGTGTTTGGAAATCACTGGTGTAACTTAAGAATATTGTTGACTTGTGTTCGTGAATGTGACCACCCCCACCCCCCCTTCCTCAGGCCACCCGTGGATGTTCAAAGATGTAGAGAGTGATGACCTGTTGAGGGTGAACAACAAAGAGCTCTTCCTGCCTGCTCTGGCAGATGGTGGAAGTGCTGCATTTGTAAATATTACTCTGCCAGGTAAGTTTAGCCACACACACACACGCTGTTGCCTCCATGAGTCCGCTTCAGTTATTATTTAAATATTGTGTGGTCTTATTCAAGAGGTTTGGATTTGTAAGAACTAGGTTTTGGGTACCATTATTTGTTTTTAAAATGGAACTAGCACCAAAACAGTGCCTGATCTAACACTTGGGGAAAAAAAAGACAGAAATGAAATTCAAAGGTTTTGTAACAGATTGCTAAAAACGTATTGTTACCATGTTTAATGTCCAAATAATTTTATATTTGTAGGTGCTTTGTGAATGCAATTGTCAAATGAATGTTATATTCGTAACCTGCCGAAATGCTGCTAGAGTAATTGGTGGCATAAGCTTTTTTGGTATCAGGAGAAATGAATCAAATTCCCAAAAGAGGGGGGAAAAACAAAGGCAAAACATGTTTTTAATAATGTCATTTGCTCTGTCTATTTTTGAAGCGATTAAAATCAGAAATCCTATATTGTTTTTAAATTTAATGTTTTATTTTTAGGCCATATTGCCCATGCCTAAATCAGAACAATGATTACAGTTTCACCACATATTTAACCTGCATGTGTTCACAGTTTACAGCCTCAAGGAGCGCGCCCTTCAGGTGATCCGACACCTGGTACGGCCCGAGGACTACAGAAGTTTGGAAATAGCGCGGTGCCTCATCGAGGAGCTGGAAGACCCGCCCAGTTTGTTGAAAAGTCTACAGCGGTTGAATCAACGTGTAGAGCGCCATCTACTCGACAGAATCCAGGGCCTAGGGGAGTGATCTGTATCACTCTTGGACTGTAGCTTAGCAACAAGGCAAGCAGATAAAGACTAAGCTTTTCCTTTTCATTGTTGGATTGTTCGAACAGCTGTTTCAGAAACGTCCACCTTTCATTATGACTGAAGATCCTACTTAGCTAATCTGTTGCTCTTTGTCAGCTCCATTTCCTCTCAGTAAGAGGAATGTGGGCTGTGTTAGATAAAAATGTCTTCTGTGAAGTTGCATTTTTATTGGTCCATTGAACATGGGCAACCTTATCTGCCTTCATGACAAATGGGGTGCTTCCCAAGTAGGATGTGCGCTTCAAAAATATGCTATACAAGTCTTGGTCTTCAGAGGTTCTCTCTCACTGTGAACCCGGCACCAGACAGTCAGCCCGGACCATCAGCAGTAAGACGATGATCTATAGAGGAGCTTTCAGCACCCAAAGACATAGATGCTGGCCTCCAGAACCCAGAAGAGAGACAAGAATTACGGAATGAACATGACGTCTTCTATACATTATAATTCCAAATGAATGCAGTGCAACCTCTAAAGCCAAACACAATCCATCCCAGGATGTAGGTGTTAATATTTCAAAACAAAACATCTCAGAGGGAACAACGACCATCATAAAACCATTATTAGCTCTTAAATGTTATGTTTAAGTAATCTTTTTAACATTCTTAACTGTTGCTGGGCTTTTGCCTTATTATTTGTGCTATGCTCCTGTTACGTTGGAATAAGTAACATTTAAATGTACGACTTCATCCTCAGTTAAATATTTATATATGTAGATTTACTTTTGTATGACCTCACAGTTCTGAGGAGCGGGGTTCAATCCCCGGCCCTGCCTGTGTGGAGTTTGCATGTTCTCCTCGTGCCTGCGTGGGTTTTCTCCGGACACTCCGGTTTCCTCCCACATCCCAAAAACATGCATGGTAGGTTAATTGACGACTCTAAATTGCCTGTAGGTGTGAATGTGAGTGCAAATGGTTGGTTGTTTGTATGTGCACTGCGATGGGCTGGCAACCAGTTCAGGGTGTAAACCGCCTCCTGCCCGATGATAGCTGCGATAGGCTCCAGCACGCCCGCGACCCTAGTGAGGAGAAGCAGCTCAGAAAATGGATGGATGGACTTTTGTATGAAATCTTATCAAATGCAGGTGAGAATATATTGGCGTGTAGGTTTTGTAAACATATGCTATTTACTTTGCATTATATTAAATGTTACTCATTTTCTCCTGTATGTGCCTTTATTTGTCAAAGCTTTGGTTTAAGTTACAATCTGTTAATGTGTGAGAGAGAATTTAAATTCAATCACACTCATGAAATCTAATACAGAAGTCAGTCTCACTATTTTGTATATATTTGCTACATATATCTATTGAGCAAGCATTTGAAGACGTTTTTTTTTTACAAGTATGATTGTACAGTGCATCCAGAAAGTATTAATAGCGCTTTCCTTTTTCCACATTTTATGTTAGAGTGTTACTCCAAAATGGAATAAAGTCATATTTTGTGGTCCAGCCAGAGCCCATACTTGAATCTGATTTTAAACAGTTCTACAGAGATGGGAAAATGGCTACGCACAGACCCTCACGATCTAACTTGATGGAGCTTGAGAGGTGCTACAAAGAGGAATGGGCAAAACTGCCCGTGATTTCAGAAAAGATTTTAGGCTTTACTTGCTAACAAATGTGCATCAATTAAGTATAAGGATGTGCATACTTTCGTACATGAGATTGCTTAGTTTTGTATTTTAGTTTTTTCAAGTGGTCATTATGGGGTGTTGTGTGTATTTTTGGTGGAAAATTAATTGTATCTATTTTATAATAAGGTGCTAACATATACAGTGCATATAAAAAGTCAACACACCTGTTCAAATATGAGGTTTTTGTGATAATAAAATTAGACCAAGATAAGTCATTTAAAAACTTTTTCTACTATTAATGTCAATGGTAGAAAAAGTCTGTCTTAATTGGGGAAAAAAACATCTTTTTGAGAGGCGAAGTAAAAATAAACAGCTGTGGTTGCACAAATGTGCACACAGTCCTACAACTTGGGATGTGGTTGTGTTCAGAATTAACCTATTCAAACGTATGGTAAATGGTAGTTAGCACACAGCTGTCATATAAAAGTGCCAACCTCAAATAAATTCAGCTGTTTTTTTGTTTTGTTTTTTACTTTCGAGCAGAAGCCGGAAGGTTTTGTGCTAAAACTGACTGCTAATACAATCTGTTCATAATTCCTCCTAGGCCCCCGTTCCAGCTAAAGAAAAACAGCCCCAGGGTATGATTCTGCCACCACCATGCTTCACTGTAGTGTTCTTTGTGTGTTAACGCCGAACCTACCTTTTGGAATTCTGGCCAAAACGTTCAACCTTGGTTTCACTGGACCATAACAAAATCTCCCAAACACCTGGGAAGATGTGTTATGTTTGGCTCCAAATCACTCCATATCTTTGATGTTTATTAAGAACAACGGCAGGGGGTAACAAACAGAATAATCTTACTTTTATAGGCACTGTAAAAGGGACTTGTGTAAACAAACAATTAATGACAGGGTGGTGCTGTGGGCAGCTTTGTACTGCTTTGGGAGCAGTTGAGTAAATTGCATTGCTCAGCCATTGTAGGGAGGAGATACAGGGGCTCGTTCACTCCACCCGGCCATTTGCTAAAGCCAGTCAGGATAAAACCTGGGGCCCTTTCATCACCAGAACTATAATACAGTGGAGGTTTCAATGCAGTCTGTTATGGGATCTTGTGTGGGTTTTCTCTGGGTACTCCGGTTTCCTCCCACATTCCAAAACCTTGGTTCATTGAAGACTCTAAATTGTCCATATGTGTGAGTGGGAATGGTTGTTTCTCTATATTCACCCCTGCAATTGGTTGGCGACCAGTCCAGGGTGTACCCAGAATCAGCTGCGTAGGCTGTAGCTCTCCCTAATGAGGGCAAGCACTTCAGAAAATGGATGAATGGATGTTGAAAGCTCACATTACCGTGCACTTGATTTTGCAGCGGTAGGGTTGCAAATAGTGTCGCTCGACCATTCAGCAACACAATCAATTTCTCTGTGAGAGCGAGTGAGCTCGGTGCAGAAACGGCAGGGATATGCAGGCCGGACTAAAGCAACAAAGCTATGACTCGAGTCGTTTCAGGCGAGCGGAGATGTCATACACTACGTCTGTTTTGCTGCTGTGAGCCAACTAATATCGTCGTCATGATGCTTTCACAGCATGACGTTTTGGCCAAGGAATGATCTTGTCATGCTTCCCCATCTCCAGACTGATCACTGGAGCAAGATGAAAACAATGGTAAGATGTTCCTCTTCTTAACATTGGCGTAACGTCACTAATGTTATATCCACGTATAGGTACCAGTGTATCTTACATCACTTCCATCTGCCTTTTTGAAAGACAGGTGTGTAAACTATTCCATAGATCAGTGTTCTCCAACCTTTATAGAGCTAAGGCAAATATTTTACATTAGAAAAATCTCACGGCACAACTTTAATTGCTCACTGTGAAATCTGGGCCTGTTCTTGAGAGCCTGTTCTTTAGTGTTTTTGCAGTTACGAGCTGCCATTTGGTCAATATATATATATGACCGCTCAGTGGCTGATGCACTTTCAGCCGTTTATGGAATGAGACAAACAGTCAAACACACAAATACGAAATTAAAAAGCTCCCTATGAGACCACTGTAAGCAGAGGTGGCTATAGTAGACAAATATTGTACTCAAGTAAGAGCACTGTTACTTTAGAATAATATGACTCAAGTAAAAGTAAAAAGTAGTCCTCCAAATAGTTACTTGAGTAAGAGTAAGAAAGTATTAAGTGAAAAAGCTACTCAAGTACGAACTAGTGTGTAACTTTGGATTTATTTTTTTAATCAAAGCAGGAATGTCAAATAAAATAAAAATAACTAAATAATATATGAATGGGCAAGTTCACATTGCTGAACAATATCACTTAATCTAAAACAAATAAAATCTTTGTAAAATAACAAAATAAGGCAAATTCAGCTCCAAGAAATGGTCTAATACTATACTGTTCCCACTTGTTAAACAGCACAATATTGTAGGCTCACCAGGCAGATTACAAAAACAGGAACAAGGCTGCTGAGGATATAAAAAGTATATACACACCCCTTTTCAAATGCCAGGTTTTTGAGTTGTGAAAACCCACGCAGGCACAGGGAGAAAGTGCAAACTCCACACAGGCGAGACCAGATTTGAACCAGGGTCCTCAGAATTGTGAGGCGGATGTGTTAACCCGTTGTCCAATTTGCCTTATATATATTTATTAATTATTATTATTATTATTATTATTATTTTAACGATACCTCGCTTTTTCACTATTTTAGCCCTGACCTCCCATTTAGTTGTTTTTTTCCATGGCAATTATAATGAATGTCGAGTGTCAATTATTGGCGGATTTTCACTATTCTTGGTCAGGCCCAGTCCCTATCCACCGCAAATAGTGTGGGTCCACTGTTTTCGATGAATCACCCTCAATACAGTGCTATTTAAAAATGTTTTTTATTTTTTACAAAAAATGGATGGATGGATTAATGGCATTACAATAGGGAAACTGATTTGATATACAACTAATTGAAAGCCGTAAGCAGAGGTACCACTTTACATCACTGACACAAATGGATTAATAAAAATGCATGATTTGTAGTAAATAAATAGTAATTTTCAGACCAATTAAGTGCAAGTGGGTGACTTTCTGCAGCATCGCTCACAACACGGTTGGGAGTCACTGACATACTGTAGTTGACCAAAGTTTAGTTATGTTATACCAATGTACTGTATACCCAGTATTTTTATTTTTTTTTAAACTGCTTTTTCCTCATAGGTGCTGTAAACTGTACCACCAGCAGAATATTACCATCTTTGAATTGGAAGGAAACACACAGTTGTTGAAATAATTTTTGACACTGTTTTTTAATCATTGTCTCAATGGCAGTATCCTTTCTTGTAGGTCAGTGTTGTAAAACAGTGACACGCTCCCTCCCACCTCAACATGCCTCAACATGCCTCAGTACAGGAATGTATTCAATGAACGTGCCGGGAGGGGCTTCTGCTACTGGCTGGTGGAAAAGAAAGACTCCACATGTGAGTCTTGGTCTGACTTCCTTCTGCAACATATCTCCTACCGTACTTGACTCTGGACTTGAGACTGGTTTGTGACTTGCAAAGCAATGACTTGGTCCCACCTCCGATGCAGTAATCTAGACCAATCTCTTGTCTATGATATCCATTAGGTATCATTTTAAAGTTTAATGTTCTTTGAAATAACGATAGTTTTAAAAACATCAATATTTATCCAATTACAGATAAACGATACAGCCTTGGTACCTACAAAACAGCCCTGGGATTACCCAAAGTCTGAGAGGATTTTAATTTCCCAATCCTATGCCTTGTGTTTAATGAGTTTAGTAAAAACGTTCACACATTCTTTTTTATTTTTATTTTTCACCTTTGCACTTAAGGTGGAACTTTTATTGGATGGAACTTGTCTTTAGATGTGGCTGAATTTGGCACGGCGGAACAGTGAACGTGTGGTTAGCACATCTGCCTCACAGTTCTGAGAACTGGGGTTTAAATCCCGGCCCCGCCTGTGTGGAGTTTGCATGTTCTCCCCGTGCCTGCGTGGGTTTTCTCCGGGTACTCCGGTTTCCTCCCACCTCCCAAAAACATGCGTGGTAGCTTAATTGAAGACCCTAAATTGCCCGTAGGTGTGAATGTGAGTGTGAATGGTTGTTTGTTTCTATGTGCCAGTGTACCCTGCCTCTCACCCGAAGATAGCTGGGATAGGTTACTGTACGCCAGCGACCCTAGTGAGGAAAACAAGATGGTCCCCCAGCGCGTTATTCGCATGAGGTTCGAGCATTACTGGATAAGCAGTTCCCGGATCGGTGGTTTGGTCATTGTGGTCCTATGGAATGGGCTCCCCTTTCACCCGATCATACACCATATTTTTTTCTTGTGGAGTTACATCAAGTCCAAAGTCTATGGAACAAGCCCTCAGACTCTCCCAAAGCTTGAAGAACACATCAGAAATACATGTGCTTCAGTGACTACCGACAAGTTGTCTGATGTTGGTCAGGCATAGATGAACATTGCAAATCAAAAATGGTACCACAAATATTCTCAATTAATGTAATGTTGACCATGTGAATTTCATCCAGTTTCTTTCAATTAGATTTTCAATAAACAATACAAAAACCATGAGTGATTTTTGAAACACCCTGTACAACCATTCACACTTGCGTTCCCACCTATGGACAATTTGGAGTCTCCAATTAACCTAACATGAATGTTTTGGAATGTGAGAGGAAGCCAGCATAAAGTAAATTCAAACCCGACACAGGGAAGCGGGAGCCGAGATTCAAACTTCTCGACAGTACAGTACTTCTAACCACTACGTTGACTTGAACAGTTCAAAAATTTCAATCATGTGCTGATTGAACAGGTTGTACAGGTTTGAATCATCATGAATCACGCAAGACATTAGTAAATATCCCAGGACCACAGTTTAGTTAGCATGAAATGATAAACTCGAAATGTTTTTTCTTGGCTTTTTGAGACCACACTTACACATTTCCACCATTTATCAACGTTATTGTGCAGTGTTTTGCTTTCTTGTGACTGGTAATGGTGGTTAGCTTATTTTTACACTTCTATGACAGTAAAGAATGTTAAAATGTTATTTCAAACAGTTAATAAATGTTTTACAATGGCAACAGTTTCACCCTGCAATGGATTATTATTTCCATTATTTGCAAGGGGGAAACTATTGTACAGTAGTAGTAAAAAGTAGTAGTAGTTTATCTAATTTTGAGTTTTACATTATGAGTTAAACTAAAATAAATGACCTTTTCATAACAACGTTCTAATTTGTTGAGATGCAGCTGTATGACGACATTTCAGTGGATGTGTTCAGTAAGGTTTGATGCTTGGTAGTTCATGATATTTTGTCGCTACATTGGAGCTAAATAAGGTATCCAACATTTTTAATCTTGCAGTGACTGATTGCATATTAATTATTATGAGTTGTTTCTGAAGCCCTTTAAAATTAATTATACCCCAGTGTGATTTGTTTACTTTGTAATGTTTGCAATATGTTAATTTCCTTTCTAGTAGGATATTATGAAATGCTAGTTGTGTAAATTTTTATATTTATTTTCTCGTAAAAGAAACAAATTGCATTATGAATTCTCACTGCCAGTTATCGAGTGCACTAATTTAAAACTTTGTATCCATCTGTATGTACTATTTAAAACTTGATGGGTCCTTTTTTTATGACAGAGTTCTGTTCTTACAGTGGCTATGTACGAATTTCAACTAAACTCGAACGTGCTGTATCACTAACCTACCTAACTCCATCCATCCATTTTCTGAGCTGCTTCTCCTCACTAGGGTCGCGGGCGTGCTGGAGCCTATTGCAGCTATCATCGGGCAGGAGGCGGGGTACACCCTGAACTGGTTGCCAGCCCATCGCAGGGCACATATAAACAAACAACTATTTGCACTCACATTCACACCTACGGGCAATTTAGAGTTGTCACTTAACCTACCATGTATGTTTTTGGTATGTGGGAGGAAACCGGAGTGCCCGGAGAAAACCCACGCAGGCACGGGGAGAACATGCAAATTCCACACAGGTGGAACCCCAGTCCTCAGAACTGTGAGGCAGATGCTGTAACCAGTCGTCCACCGTGCCGCCCTATTAACATCAAACAATCAAAATATAAAACTAAGTACGGCGGTAACTGAGCATGCCTTGTTGTGCAGCATAACGTCTCACACCAGTGATCTACTGTAGTTCATTGCACACAGTTTGTAACCTCAAAATGTCATAATTATAGTAGACATTTGTTATTTTTTAAAATTATATTAGATATGACATGTTTAACCTCGGGAACATGTATTGGTAGAACTCAAGGAGAAAAAATAGTATTAGTATTTAGTATTAGCATTTGATGATTAAAACCAGGGTGGATTTTATTTTCATCAGATTAGTGCTCTGTGACTCAGCAAATTCTAGCTAGCTATCTGTTCACAAAGAACTTTTTCATTGTATACGTGTGTGCGTGTATATAATGTAGTTTAGGTTTTTCATAGTTTAGCCTAACAGTGTGGAAATTAGTGTTTTTATTGGGACGGAAAAGGCACCAATAGCCAGGAATGACCCAAATACAACAAAATATTCGTATGAAAAACGAATGAATGAAAGTAGTATTAGTAGTAGTAGTAAATCCCACTCTAATGGTCGCACCTGTTTTCTTGACCAATTCTCGCGAGGCCAACACACAACTGTCTCCATCGAGCGTTAGAAAACGCTACAGCCAAACATTTTATTCGTAAATAAAACATGTCAAGTTTCTTGTCGAAAAAAAAAAAACTGTCCAAGCTTTATGGTAGATATTGACTCACCGAAACGGAGTGGACACAGATGATTGTAATCCGAAATCTACTAACATTCCTACATTTTATTCCGTCGAGAGAAGGTAACTTTTGTCGATGATATATTTTAAAACTTAATTTACACACACTTTCATTTTCATGTGCGTACCTTTCAAAACTAGAAACGTGCGGTTATTTATGTTTTCGCTTTAAAATGTCATGTTTCCTTTTTCAGTCTACTGTCGGCCTACAGGTAGCGCTCAAAAATGGCTAATGCTGAGCTAGCTCATTAGTCGGTTTAATAGCCGAATGCGAGCTGACTACCGAGAATATTAAAGTTCCGATATATTTGTTAGTTGCCGCACAAAAATTACATAATTCCTGGGTTATTTTTTGTTATGTTTCACTGGCAGTAGAATGTTTACCAAGTGGCTTAATCTTTGGTGGACTCCATTTTGTACAAGGACATTACAGTATTGCGTCATACTATTTTCAAGCATTTTCTACACTGCATATCCTCACTCGGGTCGCGGGTATGCTGGAGCCTATCCCAGCTAGGACTAATTTTCGTTCGAATATTATGGCCCTGTTTTCCAAACAAAATATTAGAAACATCTGCTTAAAGCTACATTTACAACCACATTTATAAAAAAATTGTTAAATTGCATGCTTCAATCTTTGATGCAGTTTTTGTATCCTATTTTGTGACTGTTGTGTGTTTTTGTTTTGTTTTGTAATACAGGTCGTTATGGTCAATTTCCCCCTGAATTATCTATCTGTATCTAGGTCATCCAAGATGGACAGCAGCAGGAAGAAGGTGGCTTTTAAGATATCAAAGCTTCAAAGAGTTTTCTCCACACCCCTTTGTGCCAGTCAAAGAAATGTGACACTCACACCTCCGAAAGTGTTCCCTAAAGCAGAGTTGTCCCTCAGAGACTCTCCAGGACCAGGCGGCTTTGGCGAGCTGAGTCTGGACACCCCAAAGAGGAAAGCCGAGGCGTTCCCTGATGCTGTTGCCTCGCAAAGCAAAGCCGAGCTGAGGAAGCGCACCAAGAAGTCTTTCGAAACATTCACATCCCAGGTGACTATGTGCAGTAAGTCATCCTGATGATTTTTATTGTACAATTAAATTCACATGAACAGACATTATGAGATGGAAGCCAAGTAGAAATGCCGTGTATGATGTTACGGGGGAATCCTGCGACTTAATTAACAATATTTGTTCTTTGGGCATCTCACAGGACACCGATTTGCTGGAGGCTACACAGAGCGACGTATCCCTGCTTCCCTCTCACTCATTCTTCAAGAAGAAGGACAGCGCGCCAGAGGAGGGCTTGAAGGCAATCTACAAGATGGCATTATCTGGAGCCGTGAGGAGCAGGGGATTGAAGAGCACCCCTGCAAAATGCAGCACTGACACTGGCTGCCGGTCTTTGAGCCCTGCAAGCCCTTATATGAAGACTGAAGAACACAGTCAGACTTCGCTCACACGCTGCTGGTCACCACAGCTGGGAAAAAAGTGTGATGTCAGTGAAGATCAGATCTCAACTTCTCGGGCTGTTGTGATTTCAGTTGACCAAAAAGATGGCACGGTCTCTCAAGGGGGTGAAAGGGTAAGTCCCAATTAATCAATAGAAACCGATTGTTTTTATTCTTCTATACAGTGCTTGTCATAAAAGAGGACACCCAAACGAATTGGTTAGAAAACCTTGAGTCCCCTTTCAGAGTAATGGATTAAAAGCTTACTTTTCAAAGGGGTATTGTACATACAAATTTCCATCAACCCAGTCATTTCATACTGTATATTGATTATCCTGTTCAGGGTCACAGGGAAGCTGGAGTCTATCCTAGCTGTCTTTTGAGAGGCCGGTTCACTCTGGACTGGGCGGAGACGTAAAAGGTGGCATTTTTCCACCTTGTTTCCGTATAACTGTTCTGTATAAGAGGTATTGCCACAGAATGGGAAGACAAAGTGGTCCTGGCAATTCTGCCTATGATCAGAACTGTAATCTCGGGTACTAAACTATATGCCCTGGTCCCAGCATCACGCAGTACCTCCCGCCTGTGTTACAGGTCTGATGCTACCTCAAAGGTAATATATTTGCTGGCCAACTTTCTGTCTTGGATTTCCTTGATGTTTATTAAATGACAGTGACCAAAAAGTGGAAACTGCAGGCTTTCACTGGCGGTGTAAAAGTGGCTCGAGTAAACAAACAACAACGCATGGTGGTGCATTGCCCAGCGTTGTACTGCTTTGGGAGCAGTTGAGTAAATTGTTTGCTCAAGGGCACCTCTGCCAGTGCGGGAAGGGAATACAGGGGCTTTTTTACTCCACAGGCCCATATGCTGAAGCCAGTCAGGGCATCAAACCTGGAGCCTTTTGATTAGTTGAGCTATATAGTACATTGGAAGTTTGAATCCAATCTGTTACTGTTAAGCCTCTGAAAATCTGAATTATAAATTACTTTTGCCCTGGTAAAACCTTTCTTAACTGTACAGACATGTTTTTGTAATGTTTTAATCGTTATACAAGTGTAAGAATAAGGTAACCGCTGTTAATATTGAATCGAATTCAACTTTAATAAGTACTTTTAAAGCAAGCACATTGCACCAAATTGATATATAAAGCAATAAATAACACGTAAGACGAAAGAGGTTCACATAAAACAAAGGTAAATAAATAAATATACCAATGCCGGTCTTAAAAGGAGAAATAAAATCAATGGAATAAAAAATAATAATTTAAATAAGTCAAAATCGCAGTTGTCAAAGGCCAAGTAGTAGACATTTAAAAACGGATAAAGAAGAGTCCTGTGCTGAGGATGTTTGTTCTATTTTGGACTGGCAACGTCAAAGACTAGCTCCCCTCTCACCCTGGTTAGTTTTTCTCCCAGTCAGGATCAGCTGACCAGCTTAGCTGAAAGAGGAAGCAGGCTCTAACGAGTGAAGAAGCTCAGAGAGGTAGGCAGAGACAAGAGTATTTAGTGATTTAAAAGCAAATACAACAATTTTCAATGGATCTAATGAAATGGTTGGCTTGGTTATAGTGGTCAAGGAACCCAGATCTAACAGTGTTCCCAGTAGAGCCACCAAAGCGTTGCAACTTAAATAAAAGGTTCAGAGCCAGCCAGGCCTTTATATCATCGAGGCATTTGAGCAATGGAGTGAGGGAAATATCCATCCATTTTCTGAGTCACTTCTCCTCACTAGGGTCGCGGGCGTGCTAGAGCCAATCCCAGCTATCATCGGGCAGGAGCCGGGGTACACCCTGAACTGGTTGCCAGCCAATCGCAGGGCACATACAAACAAAACAACCATTCGCACTCACATTCACACCTACAGGCAATTTAGAGTCTCCAATTAATGCATGTTTTTGGGATGTGGGAGGAAACCGGAGTGTCCGGAGAAAAACCCACGCAGGCACGGGGAGAACATGCAAACTCCACACAGGCGGGCGGGGCCGGGGATTGAACCCTGTTCCTCAGAACTGTGAGGCTGACGCTCTAACCAGTCGGCCGCCGGAAATATTTATTTATTTATTTATTTTTAGAGTCACATACATTTGGGTGTGAGCTGGATGTTAAAAGTCTTATCCTAAATGATAAATGTACAATATGTCATGGAGTTTTATTAACATTCTTATATGTCACACAAATTTAAAAAGCGCTGAACAATTCAAATGTAAAATGGTATGACAGTAAAACACTGTATATGCATCTTATCACAACTAAGTGAGAGTGGTCCATATTTTAATAGCGAGAGACCAGTTATCGGCGCCTATGTTTGACATTGACTCATATCGGCGTCTGCCTTTTTAAAAAAAAAAAAAAAAAAAAAAAAAAAAAAAAATGCTCATAAGAGAGCAATTTAAAATTGGATAAACTTTAGGAAACTATTTACATTTTCAGTTAACTCTACAAGAGCTGCTGCTGACCGAAGGAATAACATATGTTTCTGTTTGAACGTAAAACAAAGATATGTGAAAGATTAACATTTCAGTTGGATTTAAAAAAAATTGGAAAAAAAAAGATAATTTGTAAAACTTTAGAAAGCTGTTTATTGTTTAAGTTTTCATTTTACTGTGTGCACATGCTGCTGAGCCTGGGTGCTCCTTGCACTTTGTTAGAATTTTAAAACAAAAATGTCTATGGTCTAAGATACAAAAAATAAAATAAAACCTTTCACACGTTGCAAATCTGAAAAGCTGTTCAATAAACATATGCTGAAAAGGAATTTAAAAAATGTTAACTGTTGGAGTTTGTCTTGCCCAAAAATTTAAGACGCCAATATTTTCCTTTTTACTGCAAAGTAATATCGGCTCCATATCGGTTAGCGGCCTCCTTGACTACTAATAATTAGTATCGGTATCTGCCATGAAAAAACATATTGGTCTGTCTCTATATTTTAGAATAAGATGTGCATTTTTCCCCACAAGTGTTTGTCAATTTCCAGATTGTATCCCCTCAGGTAGTAACGCGTTTGAGTGGTTACCACATCCGCCAAGATTGCATCACCTCAGGTGGTGACACGTTGTTTGAGTGGTTAGCACATCGGCCTCACAGTTACGAATTTGGGAGTTTGAATCTGGGCTCCGGCCTTTATCTGTGTAGAGTTTGCATGTTCTCCTCATGCTTGCGTGGATTTTCTCCAGGTAATCCGGCTTCCTCCCACGTTTGAAAAACAAACGTTAGGTTGTTTGGAGACTCCAAGTTGTCCATGTGAATGTGAGTGTGAATGGTTGTCTTTCTGTATAAGCCCTGCAAGCCTCAGGTGCTTCATGGGTTCTGTGATTTCAGTATTACCACTACTATTTTTAATTCAAAACTGCATCTCGAATCCTTCTGTTCTCGCTGACGTGATTTACTGTCAAGCTCCATATATTTATGTTAAAGTGATGTTTCATAATAGTTTCAATGTTGTTGTTGTCTTTCAGGGTGTTGTGCTGGATGAAGTTGTAATAGGTCGTCATTACTCCCAAGACAACGTACCTGCTTCAGAGACTGAACCTCAAACACGGGACATTGAATCTTCATTCCCTCCTCTTGAGTATCTTCCAGATTCCTTGTCTTGCTGTATAACTCTTCAGGATGAGCCCGCTGACGGCTGGAAATGTCTGAGTCCGCCAGTGAATAATAGCTTTGGTGCTACAGCTCCCTCTTCATCCCCAACAGAATGCAGTGGAAACTTGAGGGCGATGAGTTCTTTCCCCATGTCACAGAGAGCATTTGTTGTCTCATACACGCAGCAAGAAACCCGAAGTCCTTCAGCAGTGGCCAGAGTGGATCCCAAGACTCTAAACCCCAATACTTTCGACTTTAAAAGCATTGTGGATTCAGCAGACCCCTTTGCTCTGCCACTATATTCGAACAGTAGCCAGAGTACCACCGCAGCCACACGCAGACAGTCATACGCTGGCTCTTCCGTCCATTCCCCGCGCTACTCATTTCAACATGACAGGCCACCTAAAACAAGACTGTCCATGGGGGAGCCTCAACACCTTTGGTCAAGTTACCCCCACAGTGCCGGTGGCTTTATAGATGCACACTGCCATCTTGACATGCTGTACGGAAAACTGCGCTTCCGTGGTTCTTTTGGCCGCTTCCGAAGTCTCTACCGCAGCAGCTTTCCGTCTGAGTTTCAAGGCTGTATTGCGGACTTCTGCAACCCACGGCTCATGTCCAAGGAAGCCCTGTGGGAGGGTCTCCTGGATGAAGACATTGTTTGGGGGGCTTTTGGGTGCCACCCACACTTTGCTCACGAGTACTCCAATGTCAATGAGCGCAGCATACTGAAAGCCATGGGGCATCCAAAAGCCGTGGCATTTGGCGAGATGGGTTTGGACTATTCCCACAAAAACTCCACCTGCACCCGCAAGCAAAAAGAGGTAGGGTCGGTATTTCTAATCGGAATTGAATTGAATAAAGTCGCCATGACTCCTTCTCTTGATGTGAAGGTGTTTGAGCGGCAGCTGCAGTGGGCTGTGGCCATGAACAAGCCTCTGGTCATCCACTGCAGGGATGCAGATGATGACCTGATGACAATCTTGAAGAAGTGCGTCCCCAGAGATTACAAAATTCACAGGTTTGTATTGACTTGGTCTTTTTGGCTCTTGACATTTTACTACCTGATTTTCAGGGCTGTCCAAAGTAGGGGCCACTTTCAGCACGCTACACGTTTTTATTTATTTATTTATTTATTATTGGCCTGTTGCGTATTCTCATCAGTAGTGAAATACATTGCCCGCTTGTGATGAGAAACTGTTGAAAGCTATGACACTATTTTTAAGTTAAAATAGTGAAGAAAGCTTCACATTAAAAGATAACCTCACTTTTTTTTATTTTTATTTAAAAAATGTAATGAACATTTGACACCATTTTTTTTATTTGTATTTTTTATTTGGAATTAAAACAAAAAATGTTGCAGGATATTACACTGCTTTTTAACATTTTTAAAGTAGAATTTTATGAGGTATTGACTATTTTTATTTTTTAAAATGAAAATAAATTAACCCTGGCACCGCCTGTGTGGAGTTTGCATTTATCCCCGTGCCTGCGTGGGTTTTCACCGGGCACCCCGGTTTCCTCCCACATCACAAAAACATGCATGAATTGGAGACTCTAAATTTCCCGTAGGTGTGAATGTGAGTGCGAATGGTTGTTTGTTTGTATGTGCCCTGCGATTGGCTGGCAACCAGTTCAGGGTGTTCCCCGCCTCTTGTCCGATGATAGCTGGGATAGGTTCCAGCACGCCTGCGACCCTAGTGAGGAGAAGTGGCTCAGAAAAAGGATGGATGGATGAAAATAAATTGAAAAGTTCTATGTTGGTGGTGGTTAGCAAAGCTACCTCACAGTTCTGATCAAATCTGGCCTCGCCTATGTGGAATTCACGTTCTACCCGTGGCTGCGTAAGTTTTTCCGGGTACTCTGGTTTCCTCCCACATTCCAAAAACATGCATGGTAGGTTAATTGAAGACTCAATTGTCCGTAGGTGTGAATGTGAGTGCGAATGGTTGTTTGTATGTAGTAGTATGTTCCATGCGATTGGATGGCGACCACTTCAGGGTGTACCCTCCCTCTCGCCCAAAAATAGCTGGAATAGGCTTCAGCATGCCCGCGACTCTAGTGAGGATAAGGGGTCCGGAAAAAGGATGGATGGAAGTTCCATGTTACAAGATATGTTTTTATTTTATTTTTTTTTAAATAAAAAAAAAAATGTAACACATATGGAATGATACAAGATATCAAACTTAAGCCCTGCAGCATACTGCGATTTAATTTATATACTGTATATAATTGGTCATTGCAAACAGCCTCATAATATCCGGAGTCTCTCCCTATTCTCGCCCATTTTCCTTGCGACAATCCTTTTCCTTGACAAGTTCGCCGTGTTTTTTGTGCTTTTATGTTTGATTGTAGGCACTGTTTTACAAACAGCTATCGAGTGATCGAGCCTTTCCTGGAAGAGTTCCCCAACCTGTATGTGGGCTTCACAGCCTTGATCACCTATAACAGTGCCATGGAGGCCCGAGATGCTGTCCGCAAAATCCCTCTTGACCGCATTGTGTTGGAGACAGACGCACCGTATTTCCTGCCAAGACTGGTATGTGTACATTTAAGTGTTAAAATGTAAACAGTTGTTCTGTGTTTAACGACAAACTGAGCATTAGCAACATTATGTTGATGTATTTTATTATAACATTAAATATTATTAATCCTCATAAATGATCGTGTATACCAAAATATGGAACTTCATTAAATAGACTCCTTCAGCATTAAACTCTATACATATATCAAACGATGAATAAATGTGTTAAACAAAATTGAGTTGTGGCTCTACTGATGCTGTTTGTGGAATTAGGCGGGCCGTACTGCAGTTTCTAACATCACCATCAGTTTTGGCTTTGATATCCATTCAGTTATAATCCTGCGCCTGGCAGTGAAGAATACCTTATTGTATCACACGATGCAAAAATAAAAAATTCAAAAATACATATAATGATGTAAAAACTTAGTGGGTACGGAGCGTTAAATTTTAAACCCTTAAATGTTTCACTCTGTTATATTGCAGCCATTTGTTAAAATAATTTAAGTTAATTTTTTGTCCTCATTAATGTACACACAGCACCCCATATTGACAGGAAAAAAAAACGTAATTGTTGAAATCTTTGCTGATTTATTAAAGAAAAACTGAAATATCACACAGCCAAAAGTATTCAGACCCTTTGCTGTGACACTCATATATTTAACTCTGATGCTGTCCGTTTCTTCTGATCATCCTTAAAATGGTTCTACACCTTGATTGGAGTCCAGCTGTGTTTGATTATACTGATTGGACTTGATTAGGAAAGCCACACTCCTGTCTAAATAAGACCTTACAGCTCACAGTGCATGTCAGAGCAAATGAGAATCATGAGGTCAAAGGAACTGCCTGAAGAGCTCAGATACAATGGCAATGCACAGATCTGGCAAAGGTTACAAAAAAAAATTCTGCTGCACTTAAGGTTCCTAAGAGCACAGTGGCCTCCATAATCCATAAATGGAAGACATTTGGGACGATCAGACCCCTTCCTAGAACTAAGCAATTGGGGGAGAAGAGCATTGGTGAGAGAGGTAAAGAAGAACCCAAAGATCACTGTGGTTGAGCTCCAGAGATGCAGTCGGGAGATGGGCGAAAGTTCTAGAAAGTCAACTCAGGACTTTATGGCAGAGTGGTCTGACGGAAGCCTATCCTCAGTGCAAGCCACATGAAAGCCTGCATGGAGTTTGCTAAAAATCACCTGAAGGACTCCAAGATGGTGAGAAACAATATTCTCTGGTCTCATGAGACCAAGATAGAAATTGTTGGAATTAATTCTAAGTGGCATGTGTGGAGAAAACCAGACACTGCTCATCACCTCTCCAATACAGTCCCAACAGTGAAGCATGGTGGTGGCACCATCATGCTTTGGGTGTGTTTTTCAGCTGGAGAGACAGGGAGACTGGTTCCAATCAAAGAAAAGATGAATGCGGCCACATCACCTGTCCAATACAGTCCGGTGGCAGCATCATGCTGTGGGTGTGTTTTTCAGCTGCAGCGAGAGGGAGACTGGCTGCAATCGAAGAAAAGATTAATGTGGCCAAGTACAGGGATATCCTGGACAAAAACCTTCTCCAGAGTGCTCAGAACCTCAGACTGGGCTGAAGTTTCACCTTCAAAAAAGACAATGACCCCTAAGCACACACCTAAAATACCGAAGGTGTGGCTTCAGAACAACTCCGTGACTGTTTTTGAATGGCCCAGCCAGAGCCCTGACTTAAACCCAATTGAGCATCTCTGGAAATGGCTGCAAACCAACGTTCACCATCCAACCTAACAGAACTGGAGAGGATCTGCAAGGAGGAATAGCAGATGATCACCAAATCCAGGTGTGAAAAACGTGTTGCATCATTCCCAAAAAGACTCATGGCTGTATTAGCTCAAAAGGGTGCTTCTACTAAATACTGAGCAAAGGGTCTGTATACTCATGGCTGTGTGATATTCAAGTTTTTCTTTTTTAATAAATCTGCAAATTTTGTTTTATTTTTTTCTGTCAATATGGGGTGCTGTGTATACATTAATGTGGAAAAAAATGAAGTTAAATTATTTTAGCAAATGGCTGCAATATAAAAAAGTGAAAAATTTAAGATGGTCTGAAACCTTTCCGTACTCACTGTAATTTTACTGCATTGAAGAAAATGTATTCTCTTGTAAACTGCTGATTCGCTCCCAAGTCTCACCAGATGAGTTACCTTGTTTTACTTTCGCTACACTTTCACAAACAGAACATTCTCAAATGAGGTATAGTACTTCATATTTAGTGGTGCTGCAGCTTGATCAATTTACTAACACTTCGTAAGCATGACCAATCAACCAAGATAGGCTAAATTGATGAGGTAATATAGCAGGATCACTTACTTTTTGAGTTTGCAGCCACCTTATCTTTATTTATACACTTGAATCACTGCTCTGTATTAAATAGAAAATGCCAATTTGAAAAATCTCCGTAATGTAGTCACATTAGAGGTTGAAGGGAATTGTTTTTAATTTATTGATTCACAAGTAATTTTATCCTAGCACGCTAAACGTGGGCTACAATTTTATTGTTATTGTGCAGCAGAGGTCATATTTTTCTTGCATTCTAACAGGTGAACAAAGATCTCTGCAGATTTTCCCATCCAGGACTGGGCATCCACACACTGCAGGAGCTTAGTCTGCTTAAGGGGGAGGACATGCCCACCGTGCTCACCACCATCCGAAACAACACCACTCAACTTTACGGCATCTGAGTGCCAGAGAGGATGGTGTTGTATGTTAGAAAAGTCAACTTGCTTGGAGCTGGTTTGTTTGTGGCTCCGTACTAATCATTCTGAGTAGCTCTAGTTTTATACGTGTACATTGTGCTGTTGCATTATAAGCAGTTATTATTAGAATCCAACATTGTTGTTGTTTTACTTGGTTTAACATGTTTTATCTGGTCTGTTTTGATTTGGTTTGACAGCATGTCAAATAAATTAAATACTTATGTAGTTTTGTTTTTGATGCAGCGGTGCTCACAAGAAGACACAGCAGTACATTAAGATGTGAAGTAGACAAGCAAAATGTATTTAAAGTGCATTAGTGATTTCAGGAATGAAGTACCTCTGAGGGACAAGCACATTTCCACTTAAATGTTCAGTTTGAGGGCTTTTGATTTTGAGCAAGCAAGGTCTAGAATTGACATTGATGGCTCTGACTCATTGAAAACGGTTTGGGGTGTGCTGTTCCCAGTTTGTAAATAAATACAAGTCCAACATGTAGGTCAGAGCACATGTGCCCAATACATGCGGTAACACATCCACCTCTGCTGTGATGTCTGACCTTCTTGCTCTAGACAGAAATGAAGGTTTTGCAGTTTTTCTCTGCTAGTTTAACCTTTTTTTTTTTTCTTTCAAAGCATCATGGGTAATAAATGTTTTGTGTTAGTGGAATTGAAGGGAATGTGCCACAAAGATTCAAAACAAATTAGATGAAATCTGTGTGTTAAAAGAGTGAGTATTTGAATGCAAAGGTGGGGAAACAGGCCGCTCATTATTGCAATTAAGCTGGTTTTTCAAAGTCCATTCATCCATTTTCTGAGCCGCTTTTCCTCACTAGGGTCGCGGGCGTGCAGGAGCCTATCCCAACTATCATCGGGCAGGAGGCGGGGTACACCCTGAACTGGTTGCCAGCCAATCGCAGGGCACATATAAACAAACAACCATTCGCACCTACGGGCAATTTAGAGTTGTCAGTTACCACGCATGTTTTTGAGATGTGGGAGGAAACCGGAGTGCCTGGAGAAAACCCACCCAGGTACGGGGAGAACATGAAAACTCCACACAGGCAGGGCCGGGGATTGAACCCTAGTCCTCAAAACTGAGGCAGACGCGCTAACAAGTCGGTCACCGTGCTGCGGTTTTTTAAAGTATTTTTAAAAATTAATTTAAATCAGTAATTGATCAATTGATTTGTAAATGAAACACTAAAAAGTTGTTTTTTTTACTTTGGTAGATTACAACTATTATAAAAAAATATGAATTATTACTAAAATATAAGTACATAAAATAGAATTGTTACTAAAACGAAACTACAATTTTACATTCTTAAATCGGTATTTGTAATTCTGAATAATACAATATAGAATGCATTAACTACTCTTAACACATGTCATTTTGTAACTTCCATTTTTGAATTGACAAAATCGGTTCTAAATGTCAAGTAAAAAGGTTGGGGCAGTCGATCGGCATTACCACTAGTTGGCGGTAATATAAAATTTACCAGCTAAAAAAACCGTAGAAGAAGATCAAAGATAATTTTATACGTTAGTTACGACAAATCTCTCCAAATTTGATGGCGAAAAGATTTTAAAATGGATAAAAAAAGACCATTTGACGTGACTGCCTCTTCGGTAAGTTGTGCTTTTAGTATGCATACTATCGATGTCGCACGACGATTAACGACGCGAGAAACCCAGCTCATGTTAGCAAACATGCTAGTTGGGTAACAATTAAATTGCACTAGTTAAAGTAGCGTCAGAAAGTCTTAATTTGATTATTGAACGCGTATGGTTCCTCATAGCTGGTGGACCTTAAAGCTGAGCTGTACAGAAAGCAGGAACAATTCAAACAGCAGCGACTTGGACAAGAAAGTGCTAGCACTGGACACAAACCAAAACCCAAAGTTAAGGTTGGTTAAATGTAAATTTAAACTTTGCCATGTTAAAACGGGCTGTCTACTGAAGTTGCTGCCGTATCCCCTGTCTAGAAACCAAATGTCTGGGTCAAGCAAAACTCTGGCATTTCGGCAAGAGCTGAGAAAGATGCGGAGCAGCTGGCTGAGGAGCAGAGAAGCTTGGATAATGCAAAGTAAGTTATCAGTACTGAAGTCACGATACAGCACTGAAACCATCATATATGTAATTATTTTCTTATCAGGAGCAAGCTGGAGGAGAAAGCCAAACTGTACGAAGAGATGACAAAAGGAAACTTTCCAGGTCGATTATGAATGACGCGCAACCTATATCTGGTTTAAAATGATGCTTTGTTGAAAATGATATTTAACTTGTTGTCAGATGAAGAAACTGAGGGGTTGTTCCTAGTGGACTTTGCACAGAAGATTCTTGACAAAAGAAGAGAGACGCACTTACAGAAGGACACTGGCAGTGAGGAGGAGGAAACGGGCAGGTTGTCCCCTATGCCTCCTCCTCAGAACCCAGATGAAGAATGGTGATATTCATTTATGTGTTTGACCATGAGTTTGCTTCCATTATTGTACTGATGATCAGGTAAGTCATCAAAACGAAATGTTGTACTTTATTTTTATGAAGGGTGGACTTTGTGGATGCTTTGGGACGATCTCGAAGGTGTATGAAGAAAGACTTGCCAGATTTTATGAAAATGGACCACGAATTCAAGGGAAATGGGTAATCAAATGGGTAAAATATTTTAATAGGCAGTGGATTGTGAGTTGAGTATGTGTTTGTTGTATGTAGAAAAGTCTCCGCTGACTTGCTGTCAGAGGACATGCGCAGAGAGCTGCAAAGACAAGAGTGGGAACGAGAAGAAGAGGAAGCCATGAAGAAGCCAGTTGGACCCATCCACTACGAGGACATCAGGGCTCAAGGTTAGTTCTTGTTGGGGCTCCTCTGGTGGGGGGCGCAAGTCCTTGTCTTCACTTCGGTGCTTTTGTGTCATCTTGCAGAGGCTCGGGAGCTTGGCGTGGGCTACTTTGCCTTCTCTCACGACGAGGAGCACCGCAGAAAGCAGAGGGAGACTCTGGACATGCTCAGGGATCAGGTGAGCCGCTCATCATGGATGTGTGCATTTTATAACTAATGTATCAATGTGTAATGTAAAAAAAACATTACACTATGAAAAAAAAAGTGGTAGGCTACCCACACAGTGGCTGTAATTATTTTTACTAAAACTGGTAGCATGTGCCATGGTAGACATTGTTATCACAAACGCACGACCTGCATAACAGACTTGGCATCTATAAAGCTTGCACTGTACATTATGTCCCAAAAACTGAGAAAGGGAGCAACAGAGCGGGTAATACAAAAGTTATTTTGTGACGTTATTATTAAAGGCCTCAATTATGAATGAGTTGTCTTAGTCATACATTTGACCACTTTAGACCTGCAGATACATTAGTATGCAATTTTCTAAAATTACATTACATTTTTATAAAATATTCACAGTATGCATTGACACCCCCCCCCCCCCCTCCCCCTCCTCCTGTAATGCCTTTACCCTGCCTGCAAAATGCCAGTTGAGTAAGAAAAAAAACCTAGTATGCTCCATTGAAAAACATGATGTCCCATCTTTCAGACGACCGACCAGCGGAGCAAGAGAGAGCGACTGAAAGAGAAGAAGAAGGACATTCTGCAGGCACGGCTGGCCAAAATAAAGCAGAGGAAGCTGAAGGCCAAGGGCGGTATTGTAGAGGAAGAGCAGCTTGAGGAGGAGAATAAAGGTTACAATCCACCACAATGTCAAATTCCGATTTGGTTGTTTCATTTGGTAAAACGTCTGCTTGTGTGATTATGGTGAATTTGTAGACGAGGACGTGCTGGTGCCCTCGCCTCAACCCAGGGATCCACCAGAGGTCAGCAGAGTGAAGAAGGTGGAAGTGGAGATTCAGGAAAGAAGGGACACCAAACCTGGAGTCCCTCATGTCCGAGAGTGGGACAGAGGCAAAGGTACATTTGCGTATTGCTCTTGTTGCATTACAGCGTCCAAAGACACTCACCTAGAGCTGTCACAAGGCATCAAGTCCTTTAGTTGGTTCTGAAAGTAGATTATCATGAACAATAAAAATGTAAAGGAGTCATGGAAACCAAGTTATGGTTAAGAACAAAATACTTTTATATTTAAAAAAAAAAAAAAAAAAGGTCCACGTGCACGCACACACAACAGTTTAAAAAAAAAAAAAAAAAAAGATCTTTATTCACATTGAAACATTTGTCTCAAGTACGTTTTGGCTAATCAGAATCAATGTCAGCTGACTTAATTGTGCATTATGTTGCCATCATTCTCATGTATATTTAAAGTCAGTGCTCGAGAGACAACATGAATGAATATATTTTCTTTAATCATCTGTGTGTGTTGGCTTGTCGCGCTTGCATCATTGCTCAAAATTTATACACGGGTAAAGTGATGACATTATTTGACATGTTCTACAAATAATGTTTAGATACCTGAGGAAATGTTGCTAGTTTCAAATTATATAAACCACAAAGTGTCAGTTTTCCCCTTGACACACGAACATTGAAGACAGTTTTCCAAAACAAAAAAACAACTTTTGCATGTGAACAAATAGCTAAAACGCATAGAAAAATGTGCCTTTTTCTGTGGAAAGGGCATACTATTTATTTATAATTAACAACTCTCGAGCCCCTGCTGTGAAAAGTATTCTGCTGGTTTGGAAAAAAAAAAAAAGACCATCAGAAACAGTCATATAAAAGTTATTAGAGATTTTGCCTCCTGACATTTCAATTCACGTTCTTCCAACTTTTTTTTTTTTTTTTGTATTCAAGAGTCCATGTTTAGTGAGTGGAAAAGCCGGCGCCAGTCAGAGCGAGATTCGGAGTTTGCACCTCCCTCTGCATACTTTACCGACCAGAAGCGCCCAAGACCCGCAAAGACTCAAATACCAGAGAAGAAAAATCCCCAAATGTCTTTCACGTGGGCACAAGTCCCAAGTGGGAGCACTGAAAGCCAGGATGATGATCCACGCCCTCCCCCCACAGCTGCCCCTCCATATCCTTCGCCACCACAAAATCCTCCAACCCAGCCACAGCCTCCGCCCCCATGTCGCCCTCCAGCTCCCCCCGCCAACCTCCAGTACCCCCTTCCTCCTTTTTACCCTCCATTTGCTCCTCCACACTTTATCCACCCAGCTTACCCATTTCCTCACTTTCCCCTACACTACCAAAACCAGTATCCCCCTCAGTGTCCATCCCCAATGCCGAGCCAGTTCCAGCCACAGGTGCCCCACCAACCCACTGTGCCCAACCAGCCCCACCTGCCACCCAAACCCACAGAGCCCAGCCAGCCTGAGGCACCTCCTCAACCAAGTCAGTCTGACCAGGCTCAGCAGCCACCTCAGAGTCCCTCCCAAAGTCTGGACGACATGCTGTCCTTCTATAGGAATGCCACCTGATACCTGTGTGTAGGAAAAGGGGGAAAAAAGCTTATTTCTTATAGGAAATTCACAACAAGGACACACATGAGGAAGCAACTGTATCACCCGCAATGATATTTGGCACACTTTACCCCTCAGGCCTTGCAGGGCTATTGTGAAATATTACACCTCTGTGGTTTAAGTATGTAATAAATAGACAGGTTTGACATGATTGTGATTTGGTTCATTTGGGAGAACACAAATAGAGGAAGACCTCAAATCCACTCTGTAAGTTCCAATACAAGAGCTGTGCCTTGATAGACAAATAATAAAGAATAGTTGCACATCATGGTGAATTATAATCACAGTGAAAAATTAAATCAGTGCTTCAATCAGAACTTACCTTTCCCATCTTTGTAAAGGCAAGATCTTTGTTGTTACGATGATCAAGTGTGGATTTCTGAGATTCTGGGTCGAAATCCTGAATTTGCATGTTTTCCCCATGATTTCTCAGGCTACTCCAGCTTCCTCTCACATTAACATTAAATTGTCAGTACAGCAAGTCAATGTGAATGTGAATGGTTATTTGTCTATGTGCCCTGTGATTGACTTGCGACCAATCCTGGGCATACCTCTCCTCTCGCCTAGAGTCAGCTCGGATCGGCTCCAGCGCACCCACAACCCAAATGATGGCAAGTGTTAGAGAAAATGGATGTGTAGATGGTGTAAGTGTTCCTGATGAGGCCAGTGAGTGTGTGACTATTAAAGCGACAGCCACTAGATGCTGCTGCTATCAAAAAGTTGTTTACAGTACTGCAGTGGTTTAAAACGGGAGCATTTACAGTACATGGAATTAAACTCAGTAGGATATGACAATGATAGTCAAAATCATCATAACGTGCCTTTGTGGCTTCCACAATTTACCCCAAAAAGTTGAGATTTTCCATTGAGCTTAATATTTGTTTTGTTAAGTAGATGTTATGCTGTTAGAAATGCATATTGGTAAAGCTCCCACACTATTTTTATTTGTATTTATTTATTTATTTTATAAGTAACTACAAGCAGACAGTGTACATGCAAACAGCAAACTGTTTGAGTTTGCTGACAAGGTGGACAACAACTGGGTGGGCATTTTGGGCTAATGTTAGTAATTAATGAGCACATGGGAGTCCCTCACCTAGTAACCTTATTCAGTTAACAAGCTGACTGTAATGTATAACAAATATATTTTAAATATCTGAAAGGTTTTTCTTCTTAATATTTCACCATGATGAAGTAAGCATCTTAAGCTTGACAACATCCAACTACACACATTATGATGAAGACTCTAAATTGCCCGTAGGTGTGAATGTGAGTGTGAATGGCTGTTTGTCTATATGTGCCCTGACATTGGCTGTCGACCAGTTCAGGGTGTACCCCGCCTCTTGCCCGAAGATAGCTGGGATAGGCTCCAGCACGCCCGCGACCCTAGTGAGGAAAATGGATGGATGGATGGATATCCCCCGTTTTGAGCCTCCATTGTAGAAAATTCTGTTCGTGATGTCACTAAAAAAATCAGAGGGTTTCTTGAAGGGGCAGTTACCCCATGGAAAACAATTTCAAGTGCATATGTAAAATGCTCAATATGATTATGCAAATGTAATATAGATGATAAATGTTTTATCAAATAAGTTGTTGACAATAAGAAAATGCAAAAATGTGTTTTGGTGTCAGTTAACCACGTATTACACACACTGAAGCAAGCAGAGTGAGTTTGTCAGACATACCAAAATTCTTTACATGCAATGGGAAATAAAAATGGGTATAAAATGAAGGAAACATATTTTAAGAGACATTGTACTGGTAAGTGTGCGTGTTTGGCCACTTATAATAAGACCTCAGTTTCGTTCTACTACATTTTCACGATGATTCCGTGATACTGATGAGGACACCAAAAGAACTTTTGAGTGATATTGCTTAGAAAATTGCACCATATAAACTATACATTTGTCATACCAGCCCCAAAACCTGCAGGCACACCTCCCACTCCACTGCCTGGACTCTAGGTGCCGGGGTGGAGCCCTCCTGGTCCTTGACTGACAAAGCCAGTCGGGTGATAGGGTTTTAAGAGGCAGAGTGAATGTCGATACTTTCTTTTTGTTTTCTAATAAAACCAACAACACCAACCTCCTGCACCACCTTGTCCAAAGCCTCCGCCACCAGGACCGAATCCAGTGCCTGCTCCACCTGGTCTGAATCCAATTCCTGCTCCATCCTGACCCCCAGTCCAGTTCCAGCACCTGTGCCAGTTCCAGCTGCTCCTCCAGCACCAGCAGGTAAGATCACACCTGCACACTGAGTCCATTTTGGAGTCGACTTAGATGACTTAGGAGTTTTCTGCTACTGGGTTCAAGTCTGGCTCAAGAACTTCTTTTCTGGAAGTTAGTTCCTTTCCTCTAGAAAGGTCGGCGGCACGGTGAGCCACTGGTTAGAGCGTCTGCCTCACAGTTCTGAGGACCAGGGTTCAATCCCCGGCCCCGCCTGTGTGGAGTTTGCATGTTCTCCCTGTGCCTGCGTGGGTTTTCTCCGGGCACTCCGGTTTCCTCCCACATCCCAAAAACATGCATGGTAGGTTAATTGAAGACTCTAAATTGCCCGTAGGTGTGAATGTGAGTGGGAATGGTTGTTCGTTAATATGTGTCCTGCGATTGGCTGGCAACCAGTTCAGGGTGTACCCCGCCTCCTGCCCGATGATAGCTGAGATAGGCTCCAGCACGCCCGCAACCCTAGTGAGGAGAAGCGGCTCAGAAAATGCATGGATGGATGGATGGATGGATGATGCATTAGCTTTGATGGTTTTACACTGCCAGTCGGGGAACAATTAGATGGCTACTGTGATGTTAGATGTGGCTCGAATCACAAATGGTGCACCTCTCACTTTTTTTTGTGTGTGATTGTCTCAAAAAAACAAAAAAAGAATTGCCTGCTATTCAACTTCATCATACAACACAATAGAAATGGCACTTTGCAGCCACTACACTCTCACCCATAAACGAACTGATACAGAGGTGACAGTCTGCCATGCACTCAAAAAGCGGCCTGCTGACTGGCCACTTTAGTGCATCTATTAACTTTTATGTAGGGGTGGGGGTCATAGTGACACATTCCCTCCCCACCCTGCCTATCATAGCGCCACCACACTGAGAAATGATGTCAGCGTAGGGACATGTCACTTTAATCCAACCAAGACTTCCTGCTGTTTTCTTAATGGAAAAAAAAAAAAAAAAAAAGACTGTCAGCATACAGAAGCCTCTCGAGACGCAATGTCCGCTGGTATATGTACCGTGGTCATTTTTACACTGTTAATTTAATCATGTTTTGGCAGCGCCAGGTGCGTTGGCACATGTCATATTGACTCTGTTCTGATGACTATTAAATATTAATATAGTGAGGATGAGTGGCACCACCACATATTTTCCCACATCAGTTTGGGAGATTTTGTCATGGGACAATAAAAACAAGGTTGAACTTTTTGGCTATAATTGCAAAAGGTATGTTTGGTGCAAACACAACACTTCTTATCACCAAAAGAGCACCATACCTCATCACAAAAACCTGCGGCAGCATCCCATAACACAGAAAAAGCAAAAAACACTTGTGGAGATAATCTTTTACAGAAACATATTTTTCCAGAAAATTTGATAGAAACCCAAATTGTATGACTTTTTGGGGCGTCTGACTTGAATGAAGTATCTTGAAAACTGCGTATGACTGTTGAGTCCCTTACAAATATACTCAAACCTGATATCAAAACTATTGGCTTCCTTTAAGAGACCATCTCTTAATATCCCGGGGCGCTTGTGTAAATGTGTTTGTTGCCTCAATATGCTTGATTTAACCAGTTGAGTTTTAATGACCTATTATCCCTAATGACACTCTCAGTATACGCTCCACTTGTTTTTATGTTCATGGCATGCAATTCGAAGAGGAATCCAAAAACCTCATAATGTATTTTTGTCTTCAATTGGCTGCTTTATAAAATTGCTTTTGTTCTCTGTGTTGATACAGGTTGCTCAGGTAACTTCCCTAAGGTTAACAATTGACGGCTTTGATTTCCACTTTCAGTTTGTTAAGTTCACTTCCTGTTCGGGCCATTAAAGTGCAGCATCGTAAAAATGCCCTCAGGCTCAATTAAAAAACCCCCACCGTTGAGGGCCTTGTTTGAGCGTGAACCATGACCAAAGTGTCCTTAAAATCAGTTAAACAACATATTTTTAACAGGTAATGTGTTTACGTTATTGTCCCATAGTGAAATTTAACATTTACAGTGACACCTTTTTATTATTGCTCTACATTAAAATATAGCAATTTATGACCATTTATAGATCATGTCTCATGGGTTATTGAACTGAATTGAAGAGCTAAAGTTGAAGAAGGATTCATCAAAGCTATTCATTCACTAGAATTATGTGTGAACACAACTTAATGCAACAAATCAGGTTGTCCAAATTATCAAACACACTTGAAACCATGATACACAATGCAAAAAATTACTTCATCCTCAGTGCATTTCAAGTCCATTAATAATACAGTCTGCATTTTGTAGTCCAATAAGAAATGGTGGAAAGTAAATAAAACTGTTCCAAGGTCAAACTTTAAAACCTTTATTAAATGCGTAGCTGATGTTTTTACATTCTTATAAGTGTAAGAGTAAGTTAACCAGTTTCATTACCATTACGACCGGGGTGGAGCTTGACCTGTTGTCAACGATTTACACCATTATTTAATTTTACACTTGATGTGTGGCCAGGCGCTCCAAAGACCCAACTATGTGTATACAGGCAATGCAAAAGTCTGTTTTCATAATATGTCCCCTTTAACTTAAATGGTGAATGTGTAATATAATATTGGTGATTCAAGTTGCAGATGTGCCTCACACGACATGCCACAAAACATTCTGCATTAACTTTGACACAAACCGATGACTCCGATGGTCAATTTATGTTCTTCAGGTTTTAAATTTTGTGTAACTTTAAAGCAATATTTCTTCCTTTTACATCCTTTGAGACATTCAATTTTACAGATTTTGTTTTAAAATAGAAAGAGAATAATCCTTTATTAGTCCCACAATGGCGGCATGGTGGACGACTGGTTAGAGTGTCTACCTCACAGTTCTGAATTGAACTGAATTTATTACTGAATTGTTGAGATATATCTTAAAACTCTTTTTTTTGGGCGGGGCTAAAACGGGGTCACTCTGACATCACCATCAGGGAACAGCACTATACAAGTAACAAATGCCGTGTGTGGCTATTCGTCGGAATTGCTTAATTACTCAGTAATAATATCATGGCCTATTTCTAGCACCACTAGATCCTGCTTTTAGCCATCAAGTTATGCCTGCAAACCGAAAATTGCATCTTCCCTGAAGTGTTTTGTATTATTGGGGCTAGTGTCTCTGTTGCGGTGACTCGCGTGCAGCTCATGCAGCCAGCCGACGGCAAGTTAGACAAATCCACTGCAAAGTGGCCTGCTACTAGCGGCTAGGCTAGTACATATTAGCTGCTAGTGGGCTTGTGGACCGGCGTTGGCTCCGCCCAATACTCCGCAGCCTTGCTTCATGCGCCGCGTGTAGATCCACACAACCGAGACACTTATGGGAAAGTTAACTGTTTATTATGTTCGCTAGCCCGCGAGCTAAAGAGCTAAGAGGCTTGATTAACCGGGATGGGGTCTTTTAATACGTCAGCGCCTCCCTCTGAGTTGGTGTATGTGGGTCTCCCCACACAACAGAAACATGGGAAAGTTAACTGTTTATTAAGCAACCGTAACCACAGCAGCACACAGCGTACGAGTGAACATATTTGATTGTCATTCACTGGAACACACCCACACAGCACACAATCCTGCAGCTCGAGGGCGAGCCTTATTTTTCATGATTTCAGAGCCTTATTTTACATACATGCTGATTTTTTTTTTTTTTTAATTCATTCAATTTTGGCAGGCTTATTAAAAACACTCTTCTCTGTGGCGTGTGAAATTTACGAGATATTTTTTGGCCTCTTTGGTGCATCTTTAACATGGATTGCTTGCACTTCCCACCCTAAAAGAATAGATATGAATGAATGCAATGGAAGAGTAACTTTGAAAAAAAAGTGTTAGAAATGCCACAGCATGTTTCATGTCCATGTGAGAGGTGTGGAGCTGTGTGTGAAGTCTCCAGCGTGGCGTATATGCAGTGGTGCCCCCCCCCCCCCCCTTCCTTCCTCTTCCAAGACATTAGCCGGTCAGTGTTGACACCGCATGGACGCTCCTAACGGCCTCGTCATTTGCGCTCGTGTGCAAAGGGGAGCTGAAGAAAAAAGGAATTCAAGTGACATGTGGTTGTGTTTGCTGGAAAGTGCCCAGCATGCTCGCTGCCTGCTGTGAACAGATGCAGCAACGAGTCCTCTAAGTATTCTTTGACATCAAGCCTGATTCTGCACGTCAGACCTCCGGGGGTCCTTTCTTTTATATGAACTAATTACTTACACAGTACTGGTCTTGAAACGACACACTTTTTGGACACATGGGGGTCAGTGAACTTCTAGTATATTGCTGGGGTTCCACATCGCTAGACTTCATTTCAGCCAGTATCAAACGGTCAAATCTGTGTATGTTTTGGGTTTTTCTTTGAATTTTAATGTCACTTTTTCAGAAATGTACTGCGACGTTAACAGCCCCGTATGCCGAGTGGTGTCCGAGTTGTTGTGCTGGGCGTTGGTGAGCAGTGTTATGATGAGTTGGAGAGGATGGCAACAAAAGTGGTTCGGTTTTGATGATTGCTTGCTACTCTACGGTACGTGTTTTTTGGTGCATTGATAAGACTCTCAGGTGGCATACACTGCTCACAAAAAGTTAGTGAAATTTCCGGATGAACCTAAAATGCGCTACTTTGGGTTTTCTTCGGGTACTTCAACTTCCTCCCACATTCTAAAAACATGCTTCTTAGGCTAAATGAAGACTAAATTGTCTGTAAGTGTGAATGGTTGTTTGTTTATATGTGCCCTGCGATTGGCTGACGACCAGTTCGGGGTGTGACTTGCCTCTCGCACAAAGTCAGCTAGGATTGGCTTCAGCTCACTCGTGAGTCGTGACCTTAATGAGGACAAACACTATAAAAAGCAGATAGAATATTAGACTGAGCTGTTGCAAAGGAGAAAATGATGTCTCTTGGCAGTTCTGATGTCACTCTTGCATGCTCCACTTTGGCATGGCCGTTATTGATTGGTACGCGCGTGCTCCAAATGGACCGCTTGCTTCACATTGTGTCCTTACAAGATTCATCTTCCCTCTAAAACTGTCTGTTCCTATTTGTTATGGATGAAGCTGTTTTACTGCATTTTGTCAAACTAAACCTTTGAAACACACTCCACTGTGCAATCCGAATAGAATTCAAACTTCCTCAGTGAGTATCTAAAGGATTATATACTTTATACAGTAAAATGTTGTTCTTGTGTGATGTGTTGTATGCCAATAAATATTGTCATTACATGTTTACAAGAGATTAATGGCGGTGCCACGTTCACTTAAATACTGTCACTTAAATCAGTTGTGATGAGTAATTGGCCAAAAGTCAAAGCTAATGAATAAATTCTCATATTAACGTTGTGTGCTTTGTTTATGGACCGTGGTGTGTGTGCATACATAACTGCTTGGTGCCTGTTAGAGTAGAGGAAAAACACAATTACTTCTACTGTACATCAAGTTCTTCCAGAAAACAAAGGGTATTTTCTTGTACGTCATGCTGTCTATCTGACTTTTTTTTTTATTTTTTATTTAATTTTTTTTTTTTTAAACATTTTTCCTTTGTAAGACTGCCATAGTACACATGACATGACAGAGCACAAACAACCTCCCAGCTGTGTTTTCTTTCTGTGAAGGCCAACTAAATTTACACTGTTGTTTTTTAAGGTTCATAATGGTTTGGTAAGTTAACGTCAGCAGTATTTCAGTAAACAGTACTTACACAGTACACCTTAAACAGTCCATCTGTTTTTTGTTGTTGTTTTTTGTGGCGCTTCCTTCTCTCCAGCTAAGCTCAAAGGAGACACATGCATTTTTTCTGAAATTTAAAGCAGTTCCCTGGGGCCTCATGTACAGAGACTTGCGTAGATTTCCTACTGAAACATGGCGTACGCTCAAATCCAGAAAACGTCGTACGCACAAAAATATCCAGATGTATGAATCTATGGATACGCATGAATCCAAGCACATTTCCTTTGTACATCCCATTCAACGTGGAAATGAGCGCAGGTTGGAGTAGCCAACAACTGTATAATCGAGCTAGAAACCAGCTGACTCAAAAAATTAACATTGCAAAGAGAAACTATGCATCAAAGTTGGAAAAACAGTTTAGCGCTAACGACTCTAAATCAGTCTGGCATGCATTACAATCGCTGACCAATTACAAGCGACGATCACCCCAAGCTGAGAACAATAGCACACTAGCCAACGACTTGAATACCTTCTACTACAGATTTGAAAAGGACACTTTCACACCCCACACCCACACAGCCACATCAGCGACCACAATCACACCTGTGACTTTAAACAACAAAAGATTAACAGCATGTCCGCATCCTGCCTCAAAGTCTGCGCGGACCAGCTCGCTCCAGTCTTCACACAGATCTTCAATAGATCTCTGGAACTGTGCGAAGTACCATCCTGTTTCAAACGCTCCACCATCATTCCAGTCCCCAAGAAACCTACAATCTCGGGTCTGAATGACTACAGGCCTGTCGCCTTGACATCTGTGGTCATGAAGTCCTTTGAAAGTCTCGTGCTGGACCACCTCAAGAGCATCACAGGTCCCCTGCTGCATCCCCTGCAGTTTGCCTACCGAGCGAACAGGTCTGCGGATGATGCCGTCAACATGGGACCGCACTTCATCCTAGAACACCTCGACAGTGCAGGGACCTACGCGAGGATCCTGTTTGTGGACTTCAGCTCAGCGTTCAACACCATCATCACTGAACTCCTTTCCTCCAAGCTTCTCCAACTCAGCGTCTCGCCTGCCATCTGCCAGTGGATTTACAGCTTCCTGACGGGCAGGACACAGCAGGTGAGACTGGGGGAGGCCACCTCATCCACACGCAGCATCAGCACTGGGGCACCCCAAGGTTGTGTCCTCTCTCCGCTGGTCTTCTCTCTCTACACAAACGACTGCACCTCAGTGCACCCGGCCCTCAAACTCCTGAAGTTTGCAGATGACACCACAGTCATCGGCCTCATCAAAGATGGTGACGAGTCTGCATATCGACAGGAAGTGGAGCGGCTGGAGCTGTGGTGCGGCCGACACAACCTGGAGCTCAAGACTGTAGAGATGATTGTGGACTTCAGGAGGCATCCTTCGCCACAGCTGCCCCTCACGTTGTCCAGCTGCCTTGTGTGAACCGTCGAGACCTTCAAGTTCCTGGGAATTACAGTCTCTCTGAAGTGGGCGATCAACATCAACTCCGTCCTCAAAAAGGCCCAGCAGAGGATGTACTTCCTGCGGCTTCTGAGAAAGCACGGCCTGTCACAGGAGCTGCTGAGGCAGTTCTACACAGCGGTCATCGAATCAGTCCGGTGTTCTTCCATCACAATCTGGTTTGGTGCTGCTACAAAAAATTATAAACTCCGACTGCAACGGACAATCAAAACTGCTGAAAAGATTGTCGGTACCGTTCTACCCATCCTTGAGGACTTGCACGGTGCCAGAAAGAAGACAAGAACGTGCAAAATCTTCTCTGACCCTCCACATTCCGGTTACCAGTTCTTCCAGCTCCTTCCGTACTCCGTAGGCGCTACCGATCAATGCAAACTAGAACTAGCAGACATTCCAACAGCTTCTTCCCTCTTGCAATCAACTTCTTAAACAGCTAACCTACAATTCCATTGCAACATGCTGCCAATTTGTTTTGTCTTGAGTTTGTTGTCACATTTATGTGGGGCCAATTATACATTACTCGCGCACTCACTGTAGTAGTCTCGCCACGCTGCACTATTTGCATATCTGTTGTTGACCAATACTGGCCACTCATGCCAGAGTAGCATCTGCTCCATTTGCACACTGATTGAGCAGTATCTGCAACATTTTCACAATAGACATTGTCCCAAATTATCCCGCTACAAGTCACTTTGAACTGCATACACTCCTTGAAGTATCGGCGCTCTATGCACAATTGTCATTGCACTGGACTATTGCTATATTAGTCATTCAAACTGCTCTAAGTGCTAGAGGACTAGAGCATCTTTTTGCACAATTGTCAAAAAATAATAATAATAATTGTACCAGCATTACCAGATAACTAGCAACCCTTTATTGCTCAGTGACTGTTTTTTGTCAATGTCTTTATGTCTCAAAGGTGTCTGTTGTCGTACTCGAGCGGCTCCAACTACCGGAGACAATTTCCTTGTGTGTTTTTTGGACATACTTGGCAAATAAAGATGATTCTGAACTCCTCCCTGTCCACGCCTACATTTAAATATGCAGATCATATTAAAATGAACCCTGCATCTGAGATCCCGATCTCTGCATGATCAGAAAAAAAGAAAATGAGCAAGGTAATGAAGACATTTTTTTTTTTCTGAATGTGAAGTTGCTCAATGAAGTGGTTGCACGCAAGAAAATCGTCTTTTGGCACGCTGTCCTCCGGCGTTAACAACAAGCGAAAGAGGAGTGAGTGGCACAGCGTGTGTGCGGATGTCAATGCTCTTGAGTCAGAACAGCACACACAAAAAAAAGAAGTGGTCAGACATTAAGGTGGATGTGAAGCAGAGGACAGCTGCCACCGCCAAAGTGTGGCCAAAACAGACGGAACAACTGGCACGGAGGCCCTCACCCTGTTCGAGGAGAGAATCGCTGCAATCGTGGGTGACACTGCTCTCTCAGCGGTGATGGGAGGACGTGGCTGACTGATTACCCCCAAGGTAAATACCATTTATATTTATAACTCACAACAAATGTGTTCATACAGTAACCTACACTCAGCCCTATGAGAGAAAGGTTAATGCATAAATGTATGTATGGTAGTTGTAAAAAACTTTTGAATTCAAATAGAAGCACATCAGCATTTGTGATGTGCAGATTTATGATAACAGTTTCCCAGCATCACCTCTAAGTGTCGCCGACGCACCAAAAGCTGTAGAAACGTGCGTACGCCAGCCATGCAGTTGGTGTGAGGCACCGCACATTTTCACGGTCATTGATACATCTGACCTTTGCCATGAAAAAGAACGTACGCCACGTTTTTGTGCGTACGCACCTTTTGTACACGAGGCCCCAGGTGTCTTGAACATTCTTCAATGAAAATACACAAAGGATAAGTAATTATAATTAATAACTAGAGCTTCGAGCAGCTATAATCAGGCCCTTGAGGAACAATGCTTCCTTGTTTTCTTGTTTCCTTCATTCCTTGTTCCCTTGTTTCTTTCCTTCCTTGTTTCCTTGATTCCTTCCTTGTTGTTTCCTTCCTTCTTACCTTCCTCGTTTCCTTGTTTCCTCATTTCCTTGTTTCAGTGTTTCATTTCCTTGCTTCCTCCTTTCCTTTTTTCCTCGTTTCCTTGTTGCCTTGTTTCCTCGTTTCCTTGTTTCCTCGTTTCCTCATTTCCTTGTTTCCTCATTTCTTTGTTTCCTTGTTTCGTAGGCGTAGGTGCTACGTAGCGCAAATAGGTCTTTGATGAACTGTCACCATGTTCTGTTTTCGGCGACCTCAGAAAAGCTACGGTTGAAGAGCTCCCACTGGCATAAAGAATATCGGACAAAAAAACTTTTGATAACTTTTAATGTCCCAGCTGTTGCGATGGTACTGATCAAGTTTGAAGTCAATCGGAAGAAATCTCGCAGGTCACTGCTTGGGCCCTAATAATAAAAATAATTTCTACAGATACAATAGGGACCTAATTATTTCTATATAAACATTATAAAGTCAAGTTTAATCATATGTTCCCTTTAAAGTAAGCCCACAGGGGTTCATTCTGATGATCTTTTAAGGTGGCGCACCAATCCTACTTCCACCCTCCCTGCTCCAGTTTGAGTGAAAAACAGCAAAACAGTGACAGGAAGGAGTATATCAAGATGGAGTTCCTTTTTTAAGCCTCTCTTATTGTTTAACCTCCGAGCAGCAGAGAGGAGGACACACGCTCCTTCCTCGCCTGACGCAAACAGGAGACACGGAGAGAGACCGACCACCAACTAATTGTCTGAAAGCCACCCTGATTGATTGTTTGACACGTGTGACACACTTTAGGCCAGTGATTCCCAACATTTATTTAGCCAAGGCAGATATTTTACCTTCCAAAAATCTCACGGCACACCACCAAACAAAAATGTCACAAGTCAATTATATACTTTCTGCCATAATTTATTTGTTCTGTTTGTCACTATACATCGCTGGCATAAATAGATGAACAAAAACATTGTTAGAAAATATTGTTTTATATATATATATATATATATATATAATTTCTTGTAAATAAATAATTTTCTGACCCGTTAAGTGACATTTGATAATTTACTATTGCACACCTGAAAAGCTCTCATGCCACACTAATGTGCCACGGAACACTGGTTGAGAATCAATGCTTTAGGTACACTTGCATCAATACAAAAGTTATAACAAAAATAGCAAAAAATATACTGCCTTTACAGAAATGGTAACCCTCTCTTTTGTTTGTCACTATCAGAGAGCTATTCATAAAACAACACAGAGGAAACCTTACAGTAGAACTCTTCCGAAATGGAACAATTTGAAGTTTAACTCAAATTATCTGGAAAAATATCAACAAAATAAATGAATGTGGTTTGACCACTCAGTACAATAATTAATGATATATCAATTACAAACAGTACTACCGTACAATAATTTTGATTAAGTAAATGCTAACATAAATAGCATGTAGCTGAAAGCATATTTACTAATTACCAGCATAAAAATGATCATACAAGACATACATTTTACTGTGCTGAATACATAACCAACAATGTTGACTCTTAATTTCTTAAACAATAGTAAAACCACCAAAAAGCTTAAGATGTATTCTTTAAGGCTGCGTGCTGACTCGACAGACACGCAACTTACAGTAGAATATAAAAAGTCTACACACCCCTGTTCAAATGGCAGGTTTTTGTGATCTTAAAAAAATTCAAGAACCTTTTCCACCTTAATGTTATTTATAATCATTCATCAAATAATGATAAATTTGACCAATGTTTAAAATACACTAAAGGAAAACCACAAATTCTGTAAAAAGAAGCACCCAGAAGAATAAATCATTGTCATATAAATCACCATACTATAAATGCCCCAAATTGTATTGAAACTTCAACTCACTCTCCTGAAAAACGACAACATTTGTGTTAGCGCATTCTAGTTCTCAGTGGCTCAAGTGGCTAAAATGGCTTTTAGAGGTTTTCACACGACATAGAGGGTGTAGCACCATTTATTGCTATGGCATGCACTTTTTTTCTTTTGTTTCAGTACACAGTGGTTAACTCCTATGTATACTAGTTTGCCAGTTGAGAATGATCAGAGAAAGTTTGTTTTTCCTCCAAAGGTTTGTCTGTTAATGTAGCCTTGCTGATGATTCCATAAACTGAAGGCAAAACGTTAACTGTTTCATCATAATATTGGGAAGGTTAGTCTAGTATTCACACAGTGTGCAGGCCAAATGAGGTGGTGGAGCTGTTAATACAGTATCTACAAAAAAAGATGACAACGTCACTGGTGGGTTTGCACTTGTTCACGCTGCCGCAGGAAGTACTTCCTCTGTTTCCTGTTCCTCTTTGGAGTGAAGACTGTTCCCAGAGAGGGTATATTCTCACTGTTCTGTTTAAAGGATCACAGCCAACTGGACTGTGTGCAAGGCTTTGCGTTGCCATGTCTTCGCAGCTTGTTAGAATATAATAGGATCATACACAAACAAGCAAGCACGAAAGCATGAAAAGGTTACCTCTTCTTTGGGTTTGTGCTTAAAGGAGGTGAATTGAAATGGCAATTTCTCTCAGAAATACCAAGGGGAAATACCAAAGAAAAAGTAGTAAAGTAAAGTAATGTCAAGTAACTTCCAACTGCAAAGGAGAATCACTGGTACGAATGAAGGCGTTCAAGTTCTCATATCGTGAGGGAGGGTGGACTCATACCAGCGTCAAAAAAAGTGAACTGTTGAAAAACAGTTTAACGCAGTAGCTCCACAACTGAGTACTGTACGATATAGTTCTCAGTCTTTGCACATTTTCAGCAATTCTTGTCAAACATCGATCCGTCCCATTTTCCGTACCGCTTATCCTCACTAGGGTCGCGGCACTGCTGGAGCCTATCCCAGCTGGCTCTGGGCGAGAGGCGGGGTACATCCTGAACTGCCCGCCAGCCAATCGCAGATTTTCAAACATGTATTAGGAAACAAATCTTTGAATTCACTTTAATTCAATTCAGCTGTCATTACATACTGATAGAATTATTGGCTTGGTATAAAAACACAATGATTGCACCAACCAATGGGGGTCAAAAGTGGAGCCTCGTTATGACTGTCAATAAGCCCACCACTGACATTGCTGTTTAAGGCCACAGTGAAGGATTATTGCATTTGCAGGGTTTTAACCGACTTGTGCTGATTCATATGTGACTACTGTGTAATTTGTTAGGGAGCCATTGGGAATGGTTTCATTTGTTTCAACCACAATACATACTGTAAGTTAAAAAAAACAAAAAAACAATGTGCCTGACTTCACTGCCGGTGAGCCACAACTGCATTTCGGGCTGTTTACATGTGAATGTCATGTCTATAAGGATGTGAGGTTTGCTTGTACAGGAAACAGGGAGAGCAGCTTCCTGTTATGAAGATGATTGTTTAGTAATCTGACTATCAGGTGTGTGTTTGTATAGATTTCTATGGGAAAATGGAAATGGATTAGGGAAGCACATTATCCAAAAATGTAGACTCCGAGAGCATAGCATATGCATATGTATGTTGATGTTATGTCAGATTATTTGAAGGTGCTTATTTGAAGCACTACACCTATTAAATAAATATGCCACAATTAGTCATTTTAACTTTTTGTCGTTGTTTTCCAAATATCGATGACAATGTGGTATGAACATTCTCAACATTTGTGTGTATGCCACAAAAATAAACAATACATTTACTATATTACACAAACATGTTTATGAGAATAAGGTGGTCATATTCCAAAACATTTCAACAAATAAGAACTGTGGATGATATTGCACGATGAATACATGACAGTGGCTGCTGGATATTGCATTTAAAGTCATGCAGGAATTCGAATAACTATACTTGACTATAACATTTTTAAAAAATATTTCTATGCTTTATTTAAAAAAATACATTTTACCTCTCAATATTACAAATTCATTCTCATAACACTGCACCATTATCATTATTTATCTTCATTTACCACACAGTGAGTGTTTGTTATGTGTACAATTCTGCGTGTTTTGAATGTACTGTAGTAAGTGATATGTGGTAAATAGGCCAACGGTCCGTCCATATTTGGTTACTGCCATGTGATTTCTCTCATAATTATGATTACAAGATTAGAAAGTACAGAATATATACTTGCATATCAATGTATGTTAGTAAATAATTGAAAGGTACCATTATATATTATATATATATATAATAATAAATGAATGGTTAGAATTTAATATTAATTAATCATATTACTATTCAAATAATTCTGTTGTGTCGTTGTCAAATGTGTGTGTTTTTTTAATTGCTGTGAGTTTAATATTGTAGTTGAGCTCAACATTAGCACACACAAACACGCAGTCGCGCGCGCCAACGCGCACGCGCACACCCGGAGTTAGTGTGTGACCATGAGGAGAGCAGCGGCGTCTCTTCAATGATGAGGACACAGCGAACATAAGATGAGGTTTTTGGGTGTGGTTTTTTTTTCCCACCTTAAAAACGACATTTGAACATTTTATTTCTTCTTGTGGTCTTATTTCACATTGAGTTAGTGTAAAGCTGCTTCTTTGGACAACATGTGGGAGACGTTCGCTTCGTCAAAATGAGCACAGGTAAGCTAAAGCTTTAATTGACGTTCTTGTAATTATAAATTCATCAACTGCTGTATTAAGTTCTTAAGTATATGTATTTCAGGTGTTTTTTTGTTTTGTCAACCTCGAAGAAAATGCGAGTTTAGCAGCATTGAATAACTCATTGGTTTTAGTCGATTGCTATCTTTGCTTATCTCACAACAATAGGAATTAATTCTTCGTATAGACGCTTGAATTGTCTTTTTAAATGGAAATTACTAGCAAAGCCATGCTTAGCGACCTCCCCTGAGAGTGGTGAAGTTTAAATGAAACACATTTATCACATTTCCAGTGCCTCTTTTGTCACTGTCTAATACATACGATACAGTACAGTGGTTGCATTCTAAATGCATGAGCAGTTGCTTTAAGAAGCTTTGAATCACAGGAAGCCACTCAGGGAAATCCCTTTCTATTATTGTTCCTCAAAGGGTGTAGGAGCATTTTCAAAATATACCTAAAGGACAAAAAATATTCTTTCAAACTTGACAGTGATATGAAACTTTGATAAGAATTGTAATTAATATGCACACACGCATTACAATTTGACGTTTCAGGGACACCCCTCGAGTGAGCTGTACTCTATTTTAAGGCACATCATCTTACCGTTTCCTTTTCCTGTTGTTCCTTCAGACTGCGCCCACAAGGCCTGTGTCGCTCCAAAGCCAACACCTGTTTGTCAAGCCCGTGTGACGCTAATGTCCGCAGCCAGGGGTCCCAAACCTTCTGTTGCCCCCAAACCTATCCTGAAGCTCCATTCAAGGGAACCTCTCCTATCAGGATTCCCAGAGGGATACATTAATGGGGGTCTCAATGGAGTGACAGGTTTAAACAAGGAGGTTTCTGACCAAGATGGAGTGTTGTCACCAAAACGAACCACAAGAGGGAACCAACAGGACCAGGAAGAAGAGATGGTTCCGAAGATGGACGAGGACTGGAGACTAACCGACACCGCCCTCACAGAGGAAGTGGACTCCTTGGACACGCTGTGGACCAGCAGCGACCGACTCACCACGGACTCTGAGGACGCGGTGGAGATGATCGACACCACTGATGTGACAGAGGACATGGACGAGGACGCGGGCGAGGCACTGGCCGATACGGACGGCCTCTCAATGGGAGATATTTCCGTTAACAGCGTGGATGAGGAAAAAGGGGCCGGGATAAAGAAGATCTCGCTGAGGCGAGAAGAGTTGGACGACACAGCCGAGTCGCTCACTGATGATCTCCTTAGTGAACCCAGCGAACAAGCACCCACTTCTGATGACGTAAACCCCTGTAAAACCCTTAAGGGTCACCACAAAAATGCTGCAAACCTGCAGCTCAGTTCAATTGAGGAAGACCATGACATTCGTTTTAGTGACCAGAAGAAGATCTGTCATGAAGCTAAGAGGCACATTGCCTTGGAGGACTGTCAAAGCCACGAGCCCTATTATGTGTCTCCAGAGAACATTATCAAGCGCGAGATGATCCCAAATCATAATAAAGCTTGTGGTGTACAAGGCAGTCCACTCTCACCCCAGAGGCAATGTGGTGTCTTAGCAGGGAAATACCACATGAGTCAAGGCCAAAAAAGCCCTGTAGGATACCAGAGGAGTAGGTCTGTTACAAGTGAAGAGCACAAACTGGATGCCTTGTTGAATCGTATGCATTGTCAACCCAATTTCCGTCTGCTCTGCAACTCTGATACCTCGTTGTCCGCCTCTTTCGCGGGAAACCAACTGATTGTACCAGGAAAGTCTGAATTCTTCATGCATGCTGTGGGCGATGACATCACTGACACAGACATAAGTGATGACCTCCTTTATGAGGATCCAGGAGATGATAGCTCCGAGGGTGAAAATGTGTTTCCTTTGAGCAGGACCACATCGGGAATGCGCTCTCGCTCCATGTCACATCACATGAACAGCGAGGCAGGAGGGCGCCTCATCCATGGACCCAGGTTCAGTCAGAAAGGACCCGTGTTGAGTAGCAGCCCCATGTTGAAGGTCTACACAAAACCTCATTATTTGCCCCTGTACCCTACCTCCTCCACATCCACACCTGTGTGTGCCCACAGAGACACTGAAGGCTCTCCTTGTGGAAGGTTCTCTAGATTCTCAGCTATGTCTACACCTACATCTGTGGTGGACATCCCGCCGCCTTTTGAGCTGGCCTACATCACCAAGAGACCCATTGCCAAGAGTTCGCCCTCGCTCCTCATTGACGTAGACTCCCCAGAGAAGAACAGAAAGAAGAAATCCTCTATCAAGCGCTTCCTGATGCTGAAGTTTAGGCGTAAAGTGGAGAGCAAGCCCTCCAACTTGTCCTTGTCTGAGTCCTCAACAGAGTCCAGCCAGCTGACTACTAGCGGACTGCTAGAACCGGATAGACACAGCGTTGCTAGTTCTCCGCGGCTCCTCCAGTACTCTGCTTGCCAACCTCAAGTGTCACCTGAGCCAGCACCCTCCTTCTTGTTCTACCCGAACGCCACAAGAACAGGAAATTCCGTGGCCTTCCTCAATCGCAGCGTGGTGCGGGTGGAGTCTTTCGAGGAGCGCTCCCGTGTGCCTTTCTCGCCCCTGCCCCTAACCAAGCCTCGCTCCATCTCCTTCCCCAATGCAGATACCTCCGACTATGAAAATGTTCCTGCTGTTAACTCGGACTATGAGAATATTCAGGTCCCGCAGTGGAGGCCGGTGCGACCGCGGCCTTTGGGTGACTTCTTTGAGCGTCCCACACGGGTGCTGTCGTCTGCCAATGAGACGGATGGTTATGTGGACATGAGTAGCCTCCCTGGCTTTGACGTCAAGACTAAGTCCTCTGTACAGGAAGCAGAGAGGTGAGTTGTTGAGTCTTTGTGGAATTATAGAGGTTAGTAAGAGTGGGAGGTTGAACATGATCCTTTTGTAAAAACTCTGATTTGTTCAAATTTCAATACAATTTTCCCATAAGAGCGAATGGAAATTTCAGAAAAATTGACTACTGGTTATAACGTGTTGCACAGCTATGAGGTGCTGCGTATAAGCTCTCCGGCCTTCCTGCGTGTAGTTTGCATGTTCCCCATGTGCTTGTGTGGGTTTTCCTGTGGGTCTTCCTCCCACATCCCATACACATGCATGTTAGGTTAACTCAGTGCTTCTCAATTGTATTCTGTTACGACCCCCCCAGGAAGAAGAAAAAAATGTGCGACCCTTTATTCTAGTACGGCAAATCATGTTCTTCAGGGTCTCACACGCTATTTTATACTACTTACTAAGCCTGAGTTGTCATGCAAAACTTATGGCCTGTACTTAATAGAATAGCAAGAGCCTATCACATTTGTATGCATACAGTATACGAGATTAAAAGTGCAGAACTAGAATTGTTTTTTTGTCAGTGAAAAATGGTTAGAAAATTCCTGAATTAATCATAGGAATACAGAATATTCATTTTATTGAACATTCATGATTTTTATGACATGAACATTCATGTCATTTGAAAAAAATACTGTATAATTTCGGTCATATTTACAAAATTCCAAAGCTAAACATCCCATGAAATGCATCCCTAAATTTAGAGTTCAAATTTTTTTTATTTAGAGTTCAAATTTTTTTTGGGGATGTAGCCTCATGAAGCTATTGCTGGAAAAAAACAGTGACATCACAACAACCAAGTATTAATGTTTTTTTTAATGAATTCTTGTACGATCATATTGCATGAATATTGGGTTATCGTTTGCATGCATATTGTGATACCACAATGCACATATTCTCTCCTCACCTGTTTGGAGAGGAAACCCTTGGTTATTGTGGAGATGTTTTGATTCATAAAGCGTGTGTTCGACAAATAGCTTAAAGCGCATTTATTGGTATGATCAGCAATGCTGTGCAGACATTAAACCAACCTCCCCTGCATTCCTGTTAGCAATGCCCCTTCAGTCATACAGTCCACTTGGGATGATTAATAGTCAAAGCATTTTGGAGCCATTTCTCTTTGTGGTACACTCGGGAACACGAGATTGTATTTCGGCATCTTCTCTGCATTCTGCTGCTTTCTTCTCTCGCTAGCGTGATTTGTCTGCACTAGAAAAAGCTCTTAAATTAGTAGTGCAGCTACATCGATTGGATGTTGAATACAAGACGGATTTTACTTCAGTCATGGTCAATACATCTAGTAAATGAAAAATGATGAAAAGCTATCTTTTGTTCTTTTTACATCCATGATTCATCTATTTTCTATGGCGCCTGTCCTCATTGTCCTCAACGACTGACACTCACATTCACACCTGTGAACAATTGAGAGCAGGGATGGGAAACACACCCACACTCGGAATGGGCCCGCCATTAATTTTTTTCAAATTATAAAAATGTTTCATCTACCATATCTGAACAGTGTTAAGTTATAATAACACCATTCACCACTAGATGGTAGGCATTCCTTAGTAGCGCTTCCACCGTGTCTTCATCAGGGAAGAAGAATAAGAAACACTTTATCTTCTGCAAACTTAAAGGCAAACCTATGTACCTGGATGAATGGACAAAAGTGAGTGTTGATGGGCATTGGAATCTTGAAAATTATGTTAATTCAATAAAATACAGTGGTGCCTTGACTTACAAGTTAAATTTGTTCCGTGACCATACTCGTTCTGGGAGAAATGAATAGAAATGCCATTAATCCATTACACACTCACATTTTGCTCCTGGTGTGCATGCCTTGGCCACCAGGGGCCAGTATAATACAGACAAAAAAAACAAAACAAAGAAGATGGTCACAACTTACTCAGTAAACTGCAGTAATATTAGTTCTTTTTTTGCAGAGGATAAAGAATATATGCCCGTGAGTATGATTATATTGTCTGTCCTCATGTGTTGCTGCACCGTTTGTGTTCAAATATCTGTTGCTCGAAGAGTTATAACACCACAACTATCGATGCTATTCATTCGACCTTACTATGACATTTTGCATCGTATGTTAACATTAAGCTACGGTCTTTCCCTAAAGCAAAGTTATGTGGTTGTTTTAAATACAAAATTTGTAATTCTCTGGTTTTATGTTTACTTTAACAGTAAACTCCACCTTGGAGAGACAATAAATAGCTTTGAAGCCTCTTTTTTGAACAATTATTCACTATCTGCCAAACTGCTGCTTGTTGTGGTGTGAGTTGAGTTTGCTGCCAACATATCATCACAACATAACACACTAGCCTCATATCTCAAAGTTTTCAATAAATCGGCAGAGCACTGGCTCGTATATCGAAAAACTTGTACTGTATGTCAGGTCTCTCGTAATCAAGGAGCCACTTTACTTTTTGCATAGTGTAGTACATGAGGTCTCTTAAAAAGTTCTGTGCTAGTCTAGTTTACTTTAGCTGTGCAATAGCCTGAAAGCATACTATTAGCAGCTGCTTTAGAAGGAGAATGAATAGTTTGTCTCTCCTTAAGGGTTTTATGGCAGTATGTTTTGCTCTGTGTCCACATTTAGGAAGTGCCAGTCATAAATAAATATAGAAAGTGTCCACATGTCATTTGAGCATTGCGCAACTTTGGGTACCTCTTCCAAAGATTGATCTGGCAGTCAGTAATGAGCCATGACGCTGTAATGATGCTCACATATGTTGTTCATATGTGGCTCATTTGCATCTCAGTGGGGTTGAAATCCACTGATGGTTGCCGTGATCACAATTGCATCACCGCTGTAATGTAAAGAGGCAGTTTATTTGCATATGGCGTATACTCCTTGTCGAGTTGCAGCCAATGAACGCATACAGCCAAGGCTCCCCGTAGAGGAGGGCCAATAGACTCTACTTCTTGAGTGCAGTTGTCACTCCAGGCCTTGCTGGGGCCACTTTATTGGTCGCAGTAAAGTTGCAGCGTTTCAACTATTCACACTCGCTTCGAACACTCAAAATGTTTATTGTGGTGATATTTCAACATGAGGGATCACGAAGGACTTGGATGGCTAATAAAAATGATCTGATTTGTTAATCATTTGCACCTTAATCACGTAAACCCACTGGACACTTCACACCTGCACACCTGGACAAAATAATGAGATCAGTATAAGAGTTATGGAGAAATTATAGCAAAGTTCTTGCATTACAGTAATGTATATACAATATTGTTGTGTAGTTTGCTGAGGTGTAGAACTTCACAACTGTTTCTAATCATGTGGTGATCTCATTTAGCTTACAGAGGAAAAAATAAATGAGCCATTTCAGTTATACACAGTAAAAACCATTAAATGAGCTCTATGACAGAATCAATAAGAATAAAGACTTTTAAACTGTACAAATGGACCAGTTTTCATTGGCTTCAGTAGGTATACCTAATGTTATGGTTTCATCTCAAGCCTAATTTTGGTTATGTTTATGAATCATTAAAATGAAACAATCCGAGGGAGGGTCAATGCTTTTATACTGGAATTATCTTTTTAATCCACCTAAACTAAATCTGAAGTCATAATATTATGAGGAAAAAACTCAATATTATACAATAATAGTCATTATTTTGTTATCGACTGAATTTATAATATTACAAGAAAAGCTAAAAATTATACAATAGTAGTCTTTTTTTTAAAAATAAAGTCATAGTATTAAAATCATACCCGCATCTTGAATCTTGTCAAGGCGGACTCAAACTATATGTTTGTATCTTTTCTTGAGACTTTATTCTTGTAACTTGACATATTTTTGCATTACAGATCCTAAATCAGCAGAGAGAATATGAAGCTTGGCGTGTTGCTTAATTTTTAGCGTGAATAAAGAATATAAAGACCTACATTTTTTGCCTTTAAGCATTATTGAAATGTCCCAAAGGATAAATCAGTATTTTTTTCAAATTAATTTTAGATTAGATTAGATTGCTTCAACTTTATTGTCATTACATATGACGTGTCACAAGTACAGGGCAGCAAAATGCATATTGCATCTAATCAGAATGGCATCAGCAGGGGTGATTGGCGAATCATAACTCAAAACAATTTCATCATATTAATATTTTCACTTTGTGAAATTAATGCCATCCATCCCAGGCTGCAAACCCATGATGACAAACAAAGTACTGTATGCGTCACTCTGTCTCTGCAGCGCCTATACAGAAGCCTACAAAGTGTGTGCAATACCTGCTGGTCCACAAAGTAAACCGATTAGTGCTGTCAATGGACACACAGCAGCTGATGAAGATGGCGGACGCACCTCCGAGGAGGAAGACGCAGGTGGCGAAACCAACTATGACAGACAGGTACATTTGGGCAAAGAACAACAACAGTCTTTTATTTACACTTAAGTTAAACGAATCCATAAAAAGAATGTGTTCTATTTAAATTGAGGTTATTTATTATGAATTGTAATATCAATAAGATGTATGCCATATGGCAGATAGCAGTATAGGTCATCACAATTGCGGTCATGTCCTGGTCTTGTCACGTTTGGTTGATGAGTTGTTGCTAGGCAAGCCCAACAAACATTTCTTCAGCAACTTGGGACGGAGTGCTCCCCTGCACCATACAGCAGAGAACAGAAGTGGAGAAGACAATCCAAATCAGTCACACACTTGAAATTATTCCAAAACACAGCACCATCAGCTAGATATGATTTGGTACAAATGCAAGAATCCACGGCTGTTTTTCTTTGGTTGCAACGTCCTTTTTTTATGGAGAATCCAAGTTTGATGTTTAAATTAAAAAACAAACAATTAAAGGGCCTAGACCAGGGGTGGGCAAACGTTTTGGCTCAGGGGCCACATTGACGTTTAAAATTTGACAGGCGAGGCAAGCCAGGACCCGATGCTTACATTAAATAAAAAAATAAAATAAAAAAAAAGGCGAGGCAAGCCAGGACCCAATGCTTACATTAAATAAAAAAAAGAAAAAAGGCTTCCATATTTTTGGAAATTTGTCTGCGCTTAATAAAACGCACTGAGTTTGAGAGTTGAACTTCTCTTTTAAGACAGTATCACATTGGCAATCAATCAGTTCCATCTGCAGCTCTCGTGGCGCTGTTTCAGGGTCTTGTGTGACTGAATCTTGGATAGCAGTTTGTCTGATAAAGGTCTTGCTGAGCCTGCAAGCTTGATTTTAACCGCTGACCTGTAGCCATCAGTCCCTGTGTTGATTGGCTGTTAGCATAATCAGCACGGTTGGTAGAAATGTGACGGCTGATGTTATATTCTTCTAAAACCGCAATGGTTTCTTAACAAATTAGACATACAGACTTTGATCGGACTTCAGTGAAAAATAATTTAGTAGTCCATTCTATATTAAACAATTGGCACTCACTGTCGACTTTTCTTTTCTTTGGCCCACTCATGGTTGAAGAAGGGTTCAGAGCAGTAGCAGACTAAAAACAGAACAGCCAAAGTCAAGTCAATGTATCACTGTACCTACTGCGCTACCTGGTGGAACCACTGGGCATTACAGGACAACCTGGTGGAACTACTGGGCATTACAGGACAACCTGGTGGAACCACTCGGCATTGCAGCACAACCGGGTGGCCCCACTGGGCATTACAGGATAAGGTCAAATGAATGTAGTCATGAATTTGATATGATTTGGGCAATTCTGTACCAATCTTTGGCAGGCCGCATTGAAATGATCAATGGGCCGGATGTGGCCCGGGGGCCGTAGTTTGCCTATCCTTGGCCTAGACAAAAAAATGTAGTGTTGCCAAACAGTCTAGTATACCTGCTGCCGATCAGAGCTCATTTGGGCGAATTCCCTCGGCAGAGTTCACTCAAGCACCAACTATGGAATTTTCCTAAAATGGTGGATTCAAAACAAAATGACTGACTTTCTGTTCAATTTCGGGCAAATGTAGGTCCTTGTTTTTATGTGTCATGTTATAATATACACGTCCACGCAATTTCGTGTTGCTTGGTAGAACTGGTGTTGGGGGCAAGATCTTTCTAACGTTATAATGGGTACTACTGACTGAGTTTGGGACAGGACCTGTAAAATGCGTTAAATAATTTGAACAGGATTGCAATCCGAAGGCCGTTATTATTTACCTTTTTATGTCCGCTTGTGGACCATATTATGTTAGGATGGGAGCCAAAGTATACATTTCCTACTTCTATGCTGGGCTTGTAACAATTAAATGTTATAATCCATATGCAAACCTTTACAGATCGATGGTCGATCCCGAGCTTTTTACATCGCAATGGATCTATTGGATACTGAGAGACTGTAAGTTACCTCATCATCATTAAAACTCAATTGTGTTCCTGCTCAAATCTTTCTTTTTTCTCTTTTCATAGACATGTAAAAGCACTCAAGTCTCTCCAGGAAGTAAGTGATTGATCAATTCATTAGTTTTTTTTCCTGGCTTACTCACCTCAAGAATGTCCCTCTGCTTAGAAAGCAAGTTCCAATTTAGGAACATCAAATGGAAATGTACTTTTTCCTTTTATTTTTAATTTATTGTCATTTAGGAACACTAGAAGAGACTCATTGCCGATGTTAGCTGCATTTTTTTTTAATGAGGGCTTAACGAGTTAGGTTCACTTCCTTTTAATTCTGCTAGTTAGCTTAATGACCCAGACAACCTATATTGCTGCAGACAAAGGAAGTGAAAATACACAAAAGAAAAGTGTGCCTTCATTGGACATTTCTTAATGAAGAGGTTGTACATTTTTTTAAATAAACCACCCCCCTGTGCCACAGGACTTTCGGGAAGCAGTGGGGTCCGCAGTTGGGGATAATGGAGAGCCTGTTTTGGATGAAAAAATACTTTGTGAGGTTCTCAATGAGCTGCCTGATGTTTACCTCCTACACCGCACAATCCTCACCGAGCTGGAGAATCGAACACGGCAGTGGTGAGACGTGCGACTGTTCAAATTACATTCACACACTTTATGCAGTATGTCACGTCTTAATTGAATTTCCACATCTTTCATTGCACATACTAATGGTGCTCAGAGAGCTTGAGATGTATGTTCCCCTCGTCCTCTGTTTGTCACTGCAGGGATGAGTGCCAGAGGATCGCAGACATCTTCCTCTCCAGGAAGGCAGAGTTCTTGCTCTTTACCACCTACATTGGACACTACGACCGAAGTATGAACCTACTGGAGGAGAGCTGTCGAACCTCACCTGCCTTTGCGGCCATCGTCCACCAGTTTGAGGTCAGTGCATGCCCGACACATAATTAAGGAGTACTTCAGTTAAGCATGCTTCCAACTTTGTGGGAACAGTGTGGGGAACGGCCTTTTCCCCTTTCTTCCAGCAAGACTGTGTCCAAGTCATGCTTGGATGAGATTGTGTGGAAGATCTAAAACCCATCAGACACCTTTGGGGTGAACTAGAACATAGATTGTGAACATTCTGGATGAATGGACATTCGTTCAATGTGATGGCCAGGTGTCCCAATACTTTTTCATTTAAAATGAATGTCGACAAAGCAGTACGGTGGTTGACTGGTTAGCACATCTGTCTCACATTTCTGAGGACCAGGGTGCAAGTCCAGGCCTCGCCTGTGTGGCGTTTCAATATTCTCCTCGTGTCTGCGTTAGGGTTAGAGTTAGGGTTCTCCCTGGGCACTCTGGTTTCCTCCCAAAAACATGCGTGGCAGGTTGATTGAAGACTAAATTGCCCATAGGTGTGAATGTGAGTGTGAATGGTTGTTTCTTTATATGTGCCCTGTGATTGGCTGGCGACCAGTTCAGAGTGTAGCCCGCCTCTCGCCCGAAGATAGCTGGGATAGGCTCCAGCAGGCCCTAGTGTGCTGTAAGAGGTCATCAGAGGTGCCGCGGAGAAATGATCACATTTGACTTTATTTATCAGAAAATGATTAATTATTAATAAAGAATATCTCTTTATTTATTTCAGTGATGTGAACTCACAGGTAGAACAATTAAATGTTCTTCCATTAGATGGCAGAAAGTATAATATCCTGTGTATTCATATTGCCATTCATAGATGAATGTCGTTGCTGCCTTCCTGTAATTATATCAGTTCTGTGTTCAATAAAACAGGCCAAGATTTCACACTGAATAAGTACATTTGTGAGTAAAATATTAATAAAATATTTCAGTATACAGTAAATACTTTATTTGGGACATATAAAAGTTGGGAAACACTCGTCAAGATCAGAGGTGGGTTGCAGACATTTGTGGTCAAGGGCCACATTTGATTTTGACTGTTTGTGGCCCCCAGGCCATCCTTTGCCCACCACTTGTGTACCGCCTACATAACAATACAAAGTTCATCCTTCCTCGGTACACAAAAAAATAAAATTGAATTTCCCCCAGAACCTCAAAGGGTAGCACTCAACTGTGCTTTTTTTCCGCTTAGTTCAGTAACAGCTTGCTTTTAATGCAGTTGACATTTCAACATACACGTGCTTTCTGACTTTCCTGTGTTGTAAAGGTCTTTCAACCCTGAAGAATGGTGTGTCACTCCTTGCTGCCTCTCTTCTGCACCAGCCCTCTGCCCTTATTCAGTGGCAAACAATGCAGTCCCCAAGAAATATAATATAAACTGTAGTTTTGTCTTTTTTATTTTGTGAAAAATGTGTAAGCGAATGCAAATATAAATGAAATATGAACTTATAAAGCATTAAAGCCTGGATGATGGGTAGTTGTACTATTGTAAAAGGCTGGAGTCAAATCATTAACAGTATTTGTCTCCAAAAGATTCTAAGGTCTGCTGTAGAGTAAAAGTATACTGGGTGATGTTCCTAATATGTCGGTCACCTTACTGAGCTCTATGAGAGGGGGCAGAACATTAGAAACAACCCTCAATGCACTGCAGTGTAGTTCTACACGACTGCAAACATGATAATGCTGCATTTCCTCAAATAGTGGCCTGAGCGCTAACATACACCATGCTCCTAGAGTGCGTCATTAACTTTGAACAGACGCCTGCTTTTCCATTCACAAGAACATGTAGCAGTAGATGTCTTTACGTGTATTATTTTTGTACAGGTTACATGTTAGGTTAATTGAAGACTCTTAAGTTGCACATAGGTTTAATGTAAGTGTGAATGGTTGTTTTCTATATGATCCGGCAGTTGACTGGTGACCAGTGCAAGGGATAGGCTAATGAGGACAAGCACTAGAGAAAATGGATGGATGGAAGTACTGTAGTTGTATATCATCGGTCCTCGTTCTTGTTTAATTCTGCCATTTGTCTGAGCTGAAATAGTGTGTCGTCGTAAAATCTGTCTGAAATGTTTGTGTTTGTTTGAAGAATATTTATTTTGCACATTCAGCAAACAGGCTGAAACTGTTTTTACTGTCCACAGTTAATGTAGTATTCTGGTGTAACTGCAGCACTACAGAGAGGATGTTTTGTGTTCACAGCAGCAGAGTCCATCTGGCCAAACTGTTTCTCTCAAGCAACAACTCCTGCAGGTGATTGTGCGTGTTGCTCAGTACCGCATGATCCTTACAGGTACTACACTTATTAAGAAAAATAAGTTTTCTTTTTCATTCTATGAGTAAACTTATTTGTCACTCTTGCTTTCAGATTACTTGAACAACCTCTCCCCTGATTCGCAAGAATATGAGGACACCCAAGGTACAATAAACATGCTGAACAAAGACAGTATGGACACAAGCTGTTGCTCACAAGGGAGTCTTACTGGCCTGTGTATGATTGTTGTTGCCCGTGACTTTATGGAGAATTTATTTCATTTGGCATAGAGAGGTGGCCTTGAGAGAGCCAATTTAGATGACTTTACTAGAAAGAAGGTGAGCCACCAGTGGTCATTTTTGCTATGACTGGAAATCATCGCAGTGGCAGCAAACAAGTAAACAAGGTGCTTCATGCATAAAAGAATCTGTGATGAAGAGCCATGCAATTGCTTTGTTACTGTGGTCGTAGTTTTCCAGTGGTTTAGAACTGCAGTGCATCATAATGAGTGCTTTTTCTAATATTTTGGTTATTTTTGTCATTTTGGTGGTGCAATTCTTCACCACAGTAGTAGTTCTTCACCACAATAATAAATGAAGTGCAGGGCTCTGACACTGTCAGGTCTGCCAAATAGCAGGTGAACACACTTACTGACTTCCCTTCATACAACATAGAGGATTTAACAGTCCCGTACTGTAAGAGCTGGCGAAGACCAACACAGAGCAAAGAGGAGAGAATATATAGAATACTGTATATAAGAATGAGGCATGTGCTTTCTAACCTAAATGGCCAATTAGACAATCAAAGTTAACCTTTAGCTTTACTCCTCAGTGGCTTACACATTTAATGCAGGCATGACATGTAATGTTCCTATTCTTTTTTTCCCTCCTTTTCCTATTCTTCATTCAGCTGCTGTTGTGATTGTGGCAGACATTGCAGACCAGGCAAATGACAGTTTAAGACACGGGGTGAGTATCATGTCATATTTTTTTTCAAGATGATTTGACTGAATGCTGGTTACACATGTTCTGACTCTGACAAATCTGGATTATTCTAAGGCCTTTGTCTTTCATGTACAACCCCAATTCCAATGAAGTTGGGACGCTGTGTTAAACATAAATAAAAACAGAATACAATGATTTGCAAATCATGTTCAACCTATATTTAATTGAATACACTACAAAGACAAGATATTTAATGTTCAAACTGATAAACCTTATTGTTTTTAGCAAATAATAATTCACTTAGAATTTTAGTAAAAGAGATGTGTTGCTTTGAAGTGGCTGATTAATATATGAAATACTTTGCATTTATTGTGGCTGGCTCATTTTCATGCTGGCAAATGATTAAATGGGAGAATTTCACCAAGACAAGACAACATGGCTGTTTCTATGCAGAAATACTAAAAAGAAAAAAAAATGGAGAACAAGAAAGTGATTTATTTCCTAAATGAAGAATGTGAGTGTCTTCATGGCTCAACACACTGACTGGGCAGGACGCTGAGCACAATGTTACCTCCAACAATACTCTACTGCTGGGAACTGACACATGCACAGCTCCTTTCTCTGCTTGACTCTCCCATGAGCTGGTCTTTTGTTCTGAGTCAAGGAGCAAGCCAAAAAAAAGACTCACGTTTGGAAAATCACAGCTACAAAAAACAACTTTTTAGTTCTTGGATGTGACCTCACCTCCAAAATAACCAGCAAGGGAGCAGGCCAAAGGAAGTTTTAAGAAAGCAATATAAACCTAAAAGTAAAAATACAATGATTTGCTACAACACAACTCAGCTAGACCCCATGGACGCCTTTATCTGAAGTCATCAGTTCTGAGAGAAGTTGTTTTGGACTCCACTGATGGTCTGTCAAAGTATTAGAGCCTGATTTGTGTTGCAGATGCATCTCATTTATTAATATTACTACTTATTACTATACCTTACCCCATACGTATACCCTGACTTATTACTTATTACTATACCTTATTACCTTTAGTTGATGCTGCACCACAATTAAATGTGCCGCCGTCCAGTAAATTTTGAGAAAAACAATTACTGGTAAGAAGTTTTTGATGACACAGTAAATGGCAAATTTACTTCCTTGGTGAAGGTAATGGTAAAAGCTCCACATTCGTCTTTGTCTTATTTTCTATTTGTGTGTGTTAGGAGAACTTACTGCGTCTGATCAACATCGAGTACAGTGTTCACGGCCAGCGGGACCTGCTGCAGCCTGGTCGGGTATGAATCTCATAACATTGTATTGTTTCAGTCCACACTTGGTGGGCCGCTCCCCTTTTGGCCTTTGCACAATGACTCAGCTGGGAATCCCCTTTTGGCCTGAGTTGAAACAATATTAATATTAGCAATTACTAAGTGACTAATAATTGTGTGTGTCATTTTTGGTGTGTTTCTTCGTGCCAGGTGTTTGTGAAGGAGGGCACCCTGATGAAGGTCAGCAGGAGGAGTCGACAGCCTCGTCACCTGTTTTTGGTGAATGTTACTTCTTTAAACAGACATGCTTAGTTTCCCATGCCAAGCAAATACTAACATTTACATTCCATTGTTCTGTGGTACCTTGACTTATGACTGACCCAACTTGGGAGTTTTTCAAGATACGAGCCGTCGCTCGTAAGATATTTTTGCGTTCACCTGTGAGCCAAAATTGAGGCTCAACTCACATCACAACAAGCAGCTGTTTGTGAGATAGTGACATTTTGTCAAAAAAGAGGCCCAGTGCTTGCTGCAAGCTGTTTGTTCCAACCCCCAATTGAGGGTTACTGGCAAACAAAACAAAGCAAAGAGAATTACACAATGTGTATTTAACCAGGCGGCACGGTGGACGACTGGTTAGTACATCCGGCTCACAGTTCTGAGGACCGGGGTTCAAATCCTGGCCCCACCTGTGTGGAGTTTGCATGTTCTCCCCGTGCCTGCATGGGTTTTCTCCGGGTACTCCGGTTTCCTCCCACATCCCAAAAACATGCGGGGTATTGAAGACTCTAAATTGTCCGTAGGTGTGAATGTGAGTGTGTATGGTTGTTTGTTTGTATGTGCCCTGCGATTGGCTGGCAACCAGTTCAGAGTGTACCCCGCCTCCTGCCCGATGATCGCTGGGATAGGCTCCAGCACGCCCGCGACCCTAGTGAGGAGAAGCGGCTCAGAAAATGGATGGATGGATGGATTTTGTCTTCGGAAAGTCCGCTAGCTAATACGAACACATAATGCAAAGCACCATAGATGGGCTAACGGATATCATCGATAGTGGGAGTGTTATATCTCTTTCAGCAACGTATACTTGAACAAGTATACACAAACTGTACAGCAACACATGTAGGCAGACAATGTAACTATTCATATGCATATATTCTTTATTATATCCGAAAAACATCTGAAAGACTAGAAGGAGCTGCACAATGACTTAATCAGGATAAACAAACTTTTTAATTCTGTGCATTGTGTTTAATTATGTTATTACTGTATGCTATTATTAAGTACAATAATGTAAAGTGCTATATTTCTTATTAGTAAACCCATTACAATATTTTGGTTAGCATTTTATTGTGGGCTTTAAAGGACTAATGGGATTTCCATTCATTTCAATGAGGAAAGATGATTCGAAATACGAGTGTTTTGCATTACGAGCGTGGTCACAGAGCGAATTGAACTCGTAAGTCAAGGCACCACTGTATTTGCTTTATGAAGAAACCGTGGTCATGTACATACAAAGACTTAAGAAGCCAGACCTTTTTCCCTCTGGCCTACTTCTTTGTGCAGACTGCTCTATTAAGAGCAGAGTTTCCTGACAGGATGTTTCTGGATGCTGACTTCCTGACACACTTTATTTATTTATTTATTTATTTACTGACAGCACAGGGAAGAGCAAAACTAGATACTTAGTGACTGAGACCAAAATTACCGCTACCTATAGAGCTCTAATGGTGTCTGCTGATATATTCATTAGTGTACTAGTCACTCTTTGAGTGAAAGCAAAACAAAGAACTATGGTCGAATTTCCATATGTTCGGATTTCGGAGAAATGATACCAACATTAAAATTCAGTACTTTTCCTTCTTCCAAGTTGTTTTTAATATGTTGTCAGGACTCACAAACACTTAAAGAATGCTCAGAAAGGTTTGTTGTGCCTGTCTTCTACCGTGCTAGTATTTCTACCTTGACGGTGATCAAGTTTTATCAGCTCTTATTATTAACAGCATAATAAAACATGCCTGCTGGAGCTCGAATTTCATGACACTAAAACTCACACCGACTTGATATAATACAAAGGTTAACAGCGAAGTGTATATAAATTTTTATACATATCAAAAGATCACAATGATGTGTGGCAGATGATTAAAGTGCGTGCTAAAGTTCTACGTGCTAGATTAGGAAAAAGAGCCTTAAGTGTACACACTAGCCAAGACATAAGGTACAAAGTTACAAGCTACTGAGATTCAATACAAGAGTTTACACTCCCACCTAATGGAGAATAGCTTCCCTTGCAGTTTCTGAAATATACAGTAGTTTTACATTTGCATTCCTTGGACTATAAATAAATAATGATATTCACTGTTCTGCATGAAACAGAGTGTTTCTACTGCCAATCTATTAATTTGTTATTTTTTCTCTTTGTGTTTTTAGATGAATGATATGTTACTTTACACTTACCCACAACAGGATGGCAAATACAGACTGAAGAACACTCTGTCACTCACTGGGTTGAAGGTAAAAAAAAATATGCTGTATGTTTTTTTACATCTGTCCATCCATCCATTTTCTGAGCCGCTTATCCTCAGAAGGGTCGCGGGAGTGCTGGAGCCTATCCCAGCTATCTTCGGGCAGGAGGCGGGGTACACCCTGAACTCGTTGCCAGCCAATCGCAGGGCACATACAAACAAACAACGATCCGCACTCACATTCACACCGGGCAATTTAGAGTCTTCAATTAACCTACCATGCATGTTTTTGGGATGTGGGAGGAAACCGGAGTGCCCAGAGAAAACCCACGCAGGCACGGGGAGAACATCTAAACTCTACACAGGCGGGACCGAGGATTGAACACAGGTCCTGTCTCACAGTTCAGAGGACCGGGGTTTAAATCCGGATATAAGTAATCCTCATGAAAAGTTCAAATATTTCCAGAAAACTAATCCCAAGGTTCTCTCTAGTTTTTTAATGCAAATGTTACTTTATTTTACAATGAGTATTTCTCACTCACATTGTGTGCTTATCTGTTGTTTTTATCCCCATTCATTGACGTCATGGGTCGATTGCCCAGGTTAGTAAACCCATTATAGAAAATGTCCAACATGCACTGCGGATGGAGGGAACTGACATCTCCATCACTTTGTCTGCAAGGTAGGTGATGAATGATCATTGGATGATCATCAGTGAAAATAAATGAAACTTTGTGTTATTTTAAATACTTTATGTAGTGAGAGTTTGTGTACTATTTGACAGCTCCTTCATTGAAAGGGAGGACTGGTTTTACACTTTGAGTCGCGCTGTGAGTGAACACAACCGAGGGTCTGTGCTATTCAACAACTGCTCAGGGGAGGTAAACAAGAATTACTCCTTCACTATGTCACAATACTATACTACGCCATATACTGGGATGAACGTACAAATGTGTGTGTCCAGGCCAGAAATCGTCTGCGTGTCACCTTAGGAGAAAAGCCCCCCACACTTGTTCCAGTGTCCCAAGTGATGATGTGTATGAACTGCACGTCAGACTTCAGCCTGACTCTCCGTAGACATCACTGCCACAGCTGTGGGAGGGTGAGTGGCAATGCACATAATAAGCCTAGTAATAATAGTGCATATTATATGTCCATGTTTGTTGTTTATATATATATATATATAATATACTCCCTATGGTGGATATCCTCCTGGTGGCACAGATTGTTTGCAGGAGCTGCTCCAAGAACAGATATCCACTCAAGTACATGAAGGAGCGCTTGACCAAAGTGTGTGACCACTGCTACAACGAGCTCAAGAAGAGAGGTGTGAAATGACTCACTATTACAATTAGGATCACTACCACACCTTTTTCTCACTGGTGATTTGAGGCAAAAACTGCTATTATTCTTGTGAACACTAGAAGGCGCTGTAAAAATACATAACGTTGCTAGGGTGTTTTTCACCTCATTAATTAATGAGATCCAATAAAAGAGTTGTATCAAAAATGGTGCCCTTACAAATAATAATGACTTGTTGTGCTTAATGTATTAATTAATGTTCATTATTGTGGTTGTAATTTGTAATGGAGTGCACATTGTGCTGAGAGCTGTTAGGGAGATACTTTATTTATCCTAAACAGAAGTCTGGCACCCAGAATTAAAAATGGTTACAATATACTATTAAAATCACAGTAAAAACAAGGTATTATGTAATATGACCAAAAGTGCAAGTGATAAGGTTTTTAAAAATGTAAATTCTAAAATAATGTCCAAAAGTAAAGGACAAGATGTGCCAAAAACTATGCTGATTATATGAGGAGCAGTGCAGGTCTAAAAGAGTATTTAATATTTAGTATTTAACATATTGTGAAATCATAATTTACAGTGTCACACAAAAACTGAACATTATTATCTTCTCATATAGCCATCTTCTACTGTAAATAATATCATTTCTATATTCTAATAATATCTTTGCCCTACTCATGAAGCTAAATACTGTATGGAAAATACTGTACATTATTCGAAACCCCTCTTAGTCACTGATGGTCTTGTGGTACATTTGCCTGACTTTGATGCAGGCAGCGTGGGTTCAGTTCCCACTTAATGTTGGTGTGAATGTGAATGTTTGTCTTTGTCTATGTATGGCCTGCAACTGACTGGCGACCAGTTCAGGGTGTAGTCCACCTTTCGCCCGAAGTCAGGATAGGCTCCAGCACCCCGCGACCATGAACAGGATAAGCAGTGTTGCGAATGGATGGATGGAAACCCCCTCTTAAATGCAGTGCAGTTAAGGCATTATGTATTAATTATGTCCAAATTTTTCATTATTATATTTGTAAATTGTGTGCCGGTCTCCCTAATATTATGGCTGGTGAATGCATATGGCAATTTGTGCATCCAATCTTAAGTACACACACACACAAAAAAACATTTACTTGTAATATGACCAAAAGCTTGTAAGTACTGTGATTAACATTTGCAAATACATATGATTTTAAGTTCGATTTTAAGTTAGTTAAGTAAATTCTTGGTGATATGGTGTACATACCGTTGTGCTTATATGTTTACATACATGGCTGAACTTATAAGATGTGCACCATTCTTTAAAGAAAACATGAACGCTCAGACAAAACACTTTTTTATTTTTTTAATGGGATTCAAATTAAACTATAAGGCATTTCAGAATAGCACGATCATTAAACAAAACATAGCAAAAAAGAAGAAAATGAGATTGTCCCCGTTTAGTCATCAGTCATATTTTCCCCCATATTTCACAATTTCCAGTGTCCCCAAACTTATGAGCACAACTGTACTCTTATTCACTCTAAAGAAGTGAATCATCAGTTTCACTTTGACACGCAGTTGTTTAAAAAGTGTCTTCTACACTGCAGGAGAAGACACGTGCACCGTCCCAGCAAAGAGCAGTCCTCGTGTGAGCCGCTCCACTCGTCCGCTCTCCTCTGTGTTCCAAAGCATCCACCCTCCAAACATTTGGAGGCATCGCAAAGGCATGCTCACCTTCGACCAGGTACACATTGCCCACCTGGATTTGCATTGTTGTCTGTGCACAAGAGACACAGACACAGTGATAATAAACAGAAACGCTGTTACGCTGAAACTCCTTCCGCAGATGACTGTGTCCGATGAGGGCTCCATCAGTGGCAGTCTACATCGCAGCAAGAAGAGCAAGAGGAACTGGAAGAGACTGTGGTTCCTCCTAAAAGACAAGGTGCTTTACACCTACCGGGGCCAAGAGGTGAGGGGACACATGCACTCCCCTTGAACCTGAATAGAACATTTTAAAACGCATTCAATGGAATATGAACTGTTATGTACATTGTGATGTTGCATTTGCAGGAGAAGGTGGCCTCAGAGAGTTTGCCTTTGTTGGGCTTCACGGTGAAGCTACCAGACAACCACCAAGGAGATGACGACGCCTCCAATGTGTTCCAACTTTATCACAAAAACACTTTGTACTACACGTTTAAAGCAGAGGACAACTACACAGCCCAGAGGTGAGAAACATTCGTACTTGTCCACTTCAAATGATGACAATGGCCATCAGCCTTCTGGCAAGGAGTTGGTACTCACTTTACTGAAATTCCACCATACACCGCTCGCATCATAGGTTTTTGCTAGCAAGTCAAAGCAAAAAAATCAGCCGAATGATGGCTTGCATCTCGAAAAACCTGTAAGTCACGTCGCTTGTATCTTAAGGCACTGCTGTATGCTAATTTGTAATTCTCAATTCATGTCTTTATTTGGCATTTCAGCTTCAGTATTAGCACGCATTTGTCAGGGAGTAGCATTTTCTAATTTTATAAGAAGTTTTTCCTCATGTAAAACCTGCTCCTCGCACAGGTGGGTCAACGCCATGGAAGAAGCCACAGTTTTATAGGAGCAGATCATGCCACCCTTCCATAAAACAACAACAAACTGTGAGGCCAAAAAGGGAAAAGAAAACTTGATTATGGCTGCAAACTGGAACTTCCGTGGCCAATACTGCAGGAAAGTATTGAAAAAGACACCATGTTCTTTGCGATCTGGGGGACACTTTTGCTTTCTGTTGCAACCTTGCAGCAGGTGTGATGCTGTGCACCACATGAAGCGCTGACCCAAATACCTGCCAGCCGATCGGCACACTAACTGACTCCAGGGCATGGCATGGTGGGTTATTGTCACTGTTTAACTGGGTGAGAAAAAATACTGACGAATGCAGAGCCCTCCTAATAAGGCATTTTTAGAAAATTTAGTCTTCCCCTTGATGTTTATATTCTTTGACTGTATTAACACAACAACTTGTTTCATTTATATAAAATTAAGCATCTGAAGTATTGTCTTGTACTGTAATATTTGTTTCACTTTTTTGCACTGTTGGAAAAATGACTACATCAGAAAAGCTATACTTTCATAAACAAAGCCATACTCCTCATCCATTTTGATGTGGAACATATCATTGCTTGAGCCAAGGCACATACAGTATTTTACAGTAGAAAAATCTCTCGGCACACCACCTAACGAAAATGTCAGAAAAACTACATATACTAAAATAATGATGATCTCTTCTCACAAAATGACTTAGTGTCAAATGTGAACCTGTTTAGTTGAACACAAAGCATTTCATTATTCTATCTGTCATTATACATCGGTGGCATAGATCGATGAACAAAAATACATTCATTGTAGTAAAACAAAAGTGATTTTGAGACCTATTAAGTGAAATTTGAGAATTTCCCACAGCATTTGGTTGGAAATCACTGGTCTAGTCTAGTCAGTAGTAAACATAAATGACAGCCAATAATTACTGATCGGCATAACCAGCGTTTTGCACTTTGTACTGTATTTGTTGAATGATCGAGCCTATTTCCAAAACATTACATTAAAGCAAAGAAGAGCATAACAATGGAAACCATCTGCACCCTTTTGATTTCTGTCGGTCTTAATATTGACATTCCGAAGGCCTTTATTGACTTAATGACAGAACACAAACCGTATGTGTACATTATGGAAACATCTGCTCGATGTGCTTTCAGAAGCCCTTACTGATGTCAACAGTGTACAGCATGGCCAGTGAAAAGGCCATGTCTGCTCTGCCTCTTTGCTCTCCCTGAGGCTCGCTGACCCAGAATATTGTCAAGCGGGATTACTTCTTTCTGTGGCGCCTGAGAAGTTGCAGACAGGCTCGTCCTATATAGAGGATGGATCATTCATCACTCTGCTCTCCATTTCTAAACCCCATTCTGTTGCTTTTTATTTGGATATCTCAAGCAGGTTTTGTTTGACCTTGTTGCTGCAGTAAACTCATCATGCAAGGTTACTGGACACTTAATTAGGTACACCGGCATGTTCTAATGTAGGGGTGGGCAAAATATGGCCCGTGGGGCAAATAGGGCTGCTCCGTTTTTTTATCTGGCCTACCGAGATTTTACGTTATCAAGTCTGACAATTTTTATAGCTAGTTTTGAAAATATAATAATAGTTTTGAAAACCTCATTGCAGCACGGTGGGTGACTGGATAGCGCATCTGCCTCACAGTTCTGAGGACCCGGGTTGAAATCCGGCCTAGCCTGTGTGGAGTTTGCATGTTGTCCCCTTGCCTGCGTGGGTTTACTCCGGGTACTCCGCTTTCCTCCCACATCCCACAAACATGCATAGTAGGTTAATTGAAGACTCTAAATTGTCTGTAGGTATGAATGTGAGTGTGAATGGTTGTTTATATGTGCCCTGCGATTGGCTGGCAACCAGTTCAGGCTGTACCCTGTCTCCTGCCCGCAGTTAGCTGGGATAGACTCCAGCATGCCCGCGGACCCTAGTGAGGATAAGCGGTGGAGAAAATGGAAATGAAAACCACATTGGCAATGTTTAGAAGGATGAGTTTCCATTGTCAGGACAACACAGTATATCATTAAGTGTATTTTTGGTTTACTGCGGGGTAGTGTAGTGTAGTCTTCATAATGACATCTGTGTGTAATGAGTGTGAAGAAACATATCTTGCACTTTCTGAACCTCTTAGGAGAGTAATGAGATGGTGTTAAGGTGTCAAGATGCATACTGTGCAATCTCAAAGTGAAACCAGCTTCTTCAACTAAAAGCAGACCTTCCAGGTTTGCTCATAACTAGTTGCCAAAATCCATTGTGAAATTATAATCCTTTGGTTTAATTGGCTCTCTTTGGGCTAATAAAGCGATGTGTGGACAGAGGATGGTTTTTTTTTTCAGTGCTGCAATAGCATGTGTGATCATCCAAGCCCACTTACATGTTGCCGCAGGGAGAAGCAATGCAGAGTGGAACAAATAATCAATCCCACTTCCACACTGCCTATGATCACATTGGACACATTCCTCTGTAATGCGCTCAACTAAGAAAACATGAACAACTGACACAACCACAAAAATGTAAACTTTACTGGGATTCTTATGAGTTTTGGGACATGGACGTCTCACATCACATTTGCAAAGGTGGCAAATGTACTCACACTCTGTGCTTAAGTAGAAGTACAGATACTTGTGTCAAAAAAGACTAAAAGTGGAACTACTGATTAAACTTCTTTACTAAAAGGTTAAGTTTGCAATTTAAAAACAAATCACTATTTGTCATATTTGTTAAAACTGTGGCGGCACGGTGGCCGACTGAGCGTCAGCCTCACAGTTGTGAGGACCCGGGTTCAATCCCCGGCCCCACCTGTGTGGAGTTTGCATGTTCTCCCCGTGCCTGCGTGGGTTTTCTCCGGGCACTCCGGTTTCCTCCCACATCTCAAAAACATGCATTAATTGGAGACTCTAAATTGCCCGTAGGCATGACTGTGAGTGCGAATGGTTGTTTGTTTCTATGTGTCATGCGATTGGCTGGCAACCAGTTCAGGGTGTACCCCGCCTCCTACCCGATGAGAGCTGGGATAGGCTCCAGCACGCCCGCGACCTTGGTGAGGAGAAGCGGCTCAGAAAATGGATGGATGTTAAAACTGTCAGTATGACTTGACGGTAGTACATGATTAAAGTAATCTTTGGCACCATATTGTGCCGCTAGTTTGATTTGCAAGAAACTACCGTAACTGAGAAAAACAACCAATCAGAAACAGCAGGCATGACTGACGAGGTGTCCATTATTTGTCGTGCAGAATTTTTGGAACATAGAAGCTCATCATTTTTAGACACAAATCATTATTGTAGCCAACAACATCAAACAAATCTCCTAAATAAGGCCATGGATGGAGAATATGTAACCAGCCTATTTTGAGAAAGCAAGGAGTAGAAATTAGATAAACGTAGGGACTCACAAAAAGTCATTAAAAAAATAAATACTCATGTATAGCACAGATACCTGATAAATCTACTGAGATTGAAGTATTTTTTTTTTTTTTATAAACTTCCCACCACTGCACCTTTAGTTAGACTTTCTCTGTTCTTGCCTGAGAAGACACTTCAACCACATTGCTTTTCATCTTTCACTGGGGTGTGTGGGTAGCACGGCCTCAGGGGAGAATTGAAAGATTATGTTACATAATGGCTGAGGGGATTGAAAGAAACAACTGTGTCCAGTTGATGTTGTCTTGACATTTCTGGGTTTGCGCCTTGTCTTGTGCTGCTCTTCACCTTCCAGAAATAGGAAATAGGATGCAGCAAAGCTCAAAGAGGAACGCATTGCACTCTCATGTCCCACTTTGCAAACTCGTTGCAGCCCATGCTACTAAGGGGATGTTACACCTTTAAATATAGCTCTCCTTCCATCCACAGGACACAAACCTACACAGCCTTCTGCTCATTCTCCAGCTAGATACTATCTGTTGTGATGTGACCATTCTGTCATCTACAAGTACATTGGCACACACCAGCAAGACATTCAACTTCGTAGGCTGAAATCAACACATTTTAAGGACTGGCTAATTTTAGCATATATGAGGGGGTGTTTGATGCATATGCAACAAACTATGCATGTACAGTACCACTATTTCTCATGCTTTGCTAAAAGCAATATAAAACAAAACCAAGGAGGGCTTCTTGTTAAGAAGAAACACTATACTTTTACTCCGTTACATTGAGCTACAGTCTGATCACTACTTGTATCTTTATTGACAGGTATTTATTGTTGCTTGCGCAATCTATTTTAGTTAGTCAGAGAGACTTGTGTCCCATAGCTCTATTTCACCAATCCAACATATTAGCATTTCAGCCTACAAGAACTCTTCTTGGAACTTGAGACGAAAACAAGTGGCTGTCTCAGCCTGCATTTTCAAAATGTAATGCTCTGTGGAATAAAACCAGCAAGTCGACCGTAGCACGGAAATGCAAACTGCAGTTGTTGCACATTCAAAAGGAGCAGGGAGAAAAAGCAATCTGCAATGTATACACTGTACTGAAGATAAAGTTGTAAGTTGGCAAAACAATTGTTTTTTAAATAATGAAATAGATGTTAGCATTGTAGGTAAATGTGGGTGAAGTTCAATATAATCAAATTAATATATAATTAATATTCTCTGCCTGGTGAGCCTATTGTGCTGTTTCACGTGTCAACAAACAAACAAAAAGGTTAAGACCGTTTATTGTGGCAGACTTTTCTTTAGTTTGCTATTTTATGACAAACAAAATATTTTCATCAGGGGATTTTTGGGGCAATATTTGAATTTCCCATTTTATATATATATATTTTTTTTCTATTTGACATTCATGCACTATTTAAAAAGTGAAGTACTTACGAGTTAGGTACTCAATACTTTTTTCACCGAATACTTACTCTTACTCAAGTAATTATTTGGAAAACTACTTTTAACTTTTGCTTAAGTAGTATAATTCTAAAATAAAAGTTCTCTTATTTGAGGACAATTTTTGGCTACCCTCCCCACCTCTGACAAGCACAAATTGTTATCATGAGGCCACACAAGTAAGTAAACAAATAAACCACAGACACATGATACTTTTTTCACATGAAACTTTTATGAATATTTAACCACATGTGTTAATTGGTGAAGGATACCCCTGCAAGGGAGCAAGATAGCTGAGTATGAGTCCATTGTTATACCACATGGTCAAGTTGCACTCAACGCTCTATCATGAACATAAACTCACTTCTGTCAGCTGCATCTCTGTGTTCATTTATTTATCTTTTTTCATCATAGACTGATGGGATTGTATTAAAGGTAAGTGTATGTTATGATCTGAAAGCCTGCTTTCATGTATTTGGGTCCACTTGCCTTTTGGCTGCAATGCACCACACTGAACCCATGTGACAGTGTAAATGCCTGCCCTTAACCCGGGATTGTTGGTATTAGCCAAAGGGTTGGGTTGAACACAATCTGCTGGTCTGCCAATATGTTCAGACCACAAAAACTGTTTTTGCCTTGGGAAATTATATGATTGTTGGCATGTGCCATCCAGGCATGAAATAGATTATAGTGGGAGGACATTTTGTTTATGGACAAAAAAAGATCCCCTGGCAACAGGAACCAAATCTGCCACCTCCTCATTAGGGTGAAGCAAATGTGTGATGTGTTATGTCCATTTGTGTGTATGCGGTGCGGCCTTGTTTACTGCCAAAGCCTCATCCACCGCCCCCATAGGGACTGTATCTATTTTCTTTTAAAGTATACACTATTTGGCTACAGCATATAGTATGTACACACCTACCAAATCTAATGAGTTCCAATACAAGGGCGCTATCAATATTCTATATTTGAAAACAGTGCTCACTGTTGATTGAGACTGATGCAGTGGGACAGAAACATGCAGAATACCTCTCATTTCGCTAAATAAGGCAACTAAATTGTTTGTGTTATTAGACACATCAAATGTAATAATAAATACCATATTGTAATTTAATTAACCCCTCTGTGTCAACATCAAACAAAAGTGAGTATCGCAGCATCAAATTGCGCAGGTGTACCTAATATTGCCCTTGCAGCTGAGCAGTGTATGTGTAACAAAACACACATACAGTACATATTAAATAAAATACCAATACTAATACTAGTAGTTATACTATTTCCAATACTAATACTATAATGCCAATGCCACGACTACTACTACTACTACTACTAATAATAATAATTTCCTTCACCAATACTTTACAGTGGATAAAAAAAACAACAGATAATACTATACAAAATAAAAACTTAATAAGAAAAGATGACGTAATAATTATTTGACTAATATCCTATAATAATTAGTTTGTTTGTTTAAAGATCCACATAGAAAAAGCATGTCTCCATATTAATTTTTTTAATCGTAAAAGGGCGAAAACATGACTTATTTTTTATAAAGCGTCGACCGTGCATGCACCAACATAGTGGCGCGTGCGTCCGCGCCCACGTGCGTGTGTCAGGTAGACGTCACTAGGGCGTCGGGAGCGCGCCCGCACCGCACCACACTTCCTCAAAGAGAATCACAGTGAAAAAAAGAAGGCGACGAGAAAGAAAGAAAGAAAGAAAGAACAACTTTGGACCGTGCGGCGGTGACGGAATAACAGACAGTTTGCTGGACGAGGTGAGCATGTCCTTCACTGCCTTAATTTTCCGAGTTTTTTCGCCGAGTTGGGGCTTGTACGTGTGCGTGTGGAAAACATCCCTCGTGGAGACTTTAATGGCACCCCTTCAATTGTCACTCATTGAAGCCTATGCGCTCTAAGCTAGCTTCACATATGAACGTGTATGTGGGCGACGACGCATGGGCTGCTTATTTAGATAACGCGAAAGTTGTCCTGACGTTGCTTTATTCTGATAAGTGTTTGCAAAGTCAGTATGCTGCCTGGATGCGGTGGAATATGTGAGCTGTCACATCGCCTTTGCCTCTACCCGGTCGACTACGGAAAAAAAAAAGAAAAAAAGAAGTGCTCCACCGAACAAACCGGCCGCCAACTTTTGCCATTGGCGCATTATCTATCTAATTACGGTGTACTGTTTTTATTGGCCAACTCAGTCAGATGCATTTGAGTTGCTTTTCATCCCACTCACTACGCTTTATTTACAAGCAGTTGAAATAACAGGCTTGTAACACACACAGGGCACAGGGTGTTTCTGTATGAGGGAGGGGTGTGTGAGGGGTTCAACAGAAGTAGCAGTCCAGACTGATGCATTGATGCATATGCTTCAAAATACAATAGGACAGTGATTCCCAACCACTGGTTCCTTGGGAAATGATCTAATTTCGCTTAATTGGTCCAAAATGTGTGTATTGTTTATTTATTTTTGCTCATTTGCTATGCCAATGACGTTTAGTGACAGGCAGAACAATTGAATGCTCTTCCATTATTAGAAGGTACGTAATTAACATTTGTGACATTTTGGTTTGGTAATGTGCCATGACATGTTTCATAAAATATGTCCCTTGGTTCAATAAAGGTGTGGAAACACTGCACTCAAAGTACAGTGGTACCGTGACGATTTTTTCGCGTTACCATTTTGAGCGGGCTCCAGATACGGTGCCACTCGAGTGAAGTGGAAAAAAATAGAGTTGTTAAGGTACTTTTATACCCTCGCAGGTGGGCAAGGAGAGCCACAGTCGGCTATGCACTTTTAGCCATCAATTGAATGGGACAAAGTCAAACACTCGCAAGGAGCGACTCCAATTCAACACACAAATATTACAGTAGGTGGCACGGTAGACGACTGGTTAGCACGTCTGCCTCACAGTTCTGAGGTCCGGGGTTCAATCCCGACCCCGCCTGCGTGGAGTTTGCATGTTCTCCCCGTGCCTGCGGGGGGTTTCTCCGGGCACTCCGGTTTCCTCCCACATCCCAAAAACATGCATGGTAGGTTAATTGAAGACTCTAAATTGCCCGTAGCTGTGAATGTGAGTGGGAATGGTTATTTGTCTATATGTGCCCTGCGATTGGCTGGCAACCAGTTCAGGGTGTACCCCGCCTGGCTAGATAGATCCTGCCTGATGATAGCTGGGATAGGCTCCAGCACTCCCGCGACCCTAGTGAGGATAAGCGGCTCAGAAAATGGATGGATGGATGGATGAAATATTACAGTACATAAAGTAATTATGTTTAATAAACCAGTTTCTTTGTTTACATTCTCTTATTTTCTTTATTTAAAACAAAAATGTGGTGTTTTTTGGGGTTCTGGACAGATTAATCGCATTTCAATTTATTTCAGTAGGAGAAATTGATTTTACTGTTAGGACCACAGAAGAAATTAAACTCGCAAAAGTCAGGGTACCACTCTACAGTACACTCTTGTAGTAGTTGTGTCTTATTTAAATGACCTGTTCATTTACTGTATATACTTGTGTCCTTAATTGCTCAAAAAATTATATTCACAATAAATAATGTATCTTTGTTCCTCAATTGTTCTATCTGTCAGTGAGGCATTGTGACAGACAGAACAAATGAGTGGTCTTCTATTAGATGGCAGGAAGTACATACAGTAAATAATGTATCCACTTTTTGGGACATTTTTGTTTGTTGGTGTGCCGTGAGATTTTTCAATTGTAAAATCTGTTCCTTGGCTCCATAAAGGTTGGAAATCACTGCTCTAGTCAGATCGTGGTCTAGCCAACATTACAACATGACAGAAATAATGGGTGCTATCCATCCATCCATCCATTTTCTGAGTCGCTTCTCCTCACTAGGGTCGCGGGAGTGTTGGAGCCAATCCCAGCTATCATCGGGCAGGAGGCGGGGTACGCCCTGAACTGGTTGCCAGCGAATCGGAGGGCACATACAAACAAAAAAACATTCGCACTCACATTCACGCCAACGGGCAATTTAGAGTCGTCAATTAACCTACCATGCATGTTTTTTGGGATGTGGGAGGAAACCGGAATGCCCGGAGAAAACCCACGCAGGCATGGGGAGAACAAGCAAACTCCACACAGACGGGGCCGGGGATTGAACCCTGGTCCACAGAACTGTGAGGCAGACGCTCTAACTGCCATAATGGGTGATAACTTACTGTAATTAAATTACTTTATTGTAATTAAATTACTTCACCCACACAGAAACCTTAGAGCATGATTCGACAGAACGGCAACATGTTTACGTACAACCGTTAGTGCTAGCACTAGCTTGCTAGGCTACATAAGGTTTTGTTGCCTCCTTGCGAGCCGTATCGTTAATTAATCTTTAAATAAGAATTAAATGATAGATAATAATATAAAATAAATGTACCTGAAAAAATTATACTCTACCAAGGGCTATCCATCCATCCGTCCATTTTCTGAGCCGCTTCTCCTCACTAGGGTCACGGGCGCGCTGGAGCCTATCTCAGCTATCATTGGGCAGGACACCCTGAACTGGTTGCCAGCCAATCGCAGGGCACAAACAAACAACCATTCACACTCACATTCACACCTACGGGCAATTTAGAGTCTCCAATTTATGCATGTTTTTGGTATGTGGGAGGGAACCGGAGTGCCCGGAGAAAACCGACGCAGGCACGGGGAGAACATGCATACTCCACACACGCGGGGCTGGGGATTGAACCCCAGTCCTCAGAACTGTGAGGCAGACGCTCTAACCAGTTGTCCAACGTGCCGCTCTACCAAGTGCTAACTGAATAAATGGGCTATTACAAAGTGCAATCAGGAATTGCAACTTAATGGAAGCAATACAGTTAAGCCATAAAACGCAAAAACATTAGGCTGTAAGGATCGACTTTTCATTTGAAAATCCCTGTCAATATAGTTAATTATCAAGAAAAGGTACGTCTCCGTTGTTCTGCTTGATTGGTCAGTCGTGCTCGGTCACAAACTGCAAACAACTGGACAGTTGTGATTTCCCTCTGGATTTACTTCCGACGTTATTTTTCATTGCGGTCAGGCCAGCTGAAAAGTTCAAGTCAAGGCAGCCGCGACAACGATTTTTAATAGCCTTAAACATACGTTTGCCCCCTGGTGGCTGGTTGACTAGGATGCGGGCACTGCTGCAATTGAAACACTTTTCATATGCAGCAGTGCTGCATTTTAAATGTAAAAAATTGCCGACGATCAGGCTAATTTAATTGTGGCAGCTGAAATCGCAATCATGATTAAAATTCGATTAATTGTGTGGCCCCACTCCAAACCATACGACTGTTGGTGCCTTCGACTTGGAGGTTGCATGATATTTGCTGGAGATTTACTGACCTGCCTTTGTTATCTTCCAAGTCACAAATGTAACTGAAGATGCTCTTTGAGTAAAATCAGATGGCTATAGGCTGTAATATTATGAGTTGTGTGACAGCAAATCTCCTTCAGAGTATACAGTATTTGTGTTCTGAAAGAGTCAGGAGCTGTAGTCCTGTCAGCTTCAAGATGATGATGCTGTTCACTTGTGTGTACTCTCAAAGTGTGCCGAGAAAATATCTCCCACACTGTGACACCTCACCAGTGAGCGGGATTAACACAACAAAGGTGTGTTCAAAGATGCTATGCATAGCAGATGTAGTTTTTGTTTTTTCCTCTCGATCAATTTTTAGCTGTCTTTTCGGCACACTTTAAGCTATTTATTTATTTACTTACGTGCTTAGTTCGTTAGTAGGATTACATTAAAAATAACTGATTTTTATTCATCTTTGCTGTGGGGTAGTAAGAACCCAGTCCATTTCGGAGCAAATCTGTATTAAATTGCAGATGACTAAAAATTTTTAAAACATTTTGCCATTCGAGTCAGAATCAAATTGTCCACCCATTCCGGTGTGCAAATGGTCCAGTCTAGATGGTAACAACCAGAGTCCTGTTGTACGGGGTACAATGCAGTAAATGCAGTGCGCCGCTATTTTCTTTTTGCCGTGCATTTATATTATTAAGAGTCCTGTAATATCTGTGAAATAAATTTGTTTTTTCTTATTTGGTGTCAAAATTGGTGGGTTAAAATAAGTTTCATTTGGTGCTAAATAAATACAATTTAATTGAATTTATTTTTATTAATTTCTTTCATTCAATAATTGCTAAAGGTATTTATTGTAAATTGTACAATTAAAAAAATTATAAAATGTTACATATTTGCTGAAAAAAGTTTTATTTGTTACTAAATAATTGGTTAATTAGTCATAATGAAATTATGAATGTCAAAATAAGAATTGCAAAGTATTTTATTCATTAAAATAAAACATTTTCCATATTTTCATACATATCCTAATAATTTTCACCCAAGCCACTACAAGAGTAGATGACAGAATGCTGATTAAGCCTGTTAGCTTCTGACACATTTTTTATATTTAGTGACTATCCTATACATTCCCATGCTGCATCACTTGGTGGGGCTCTAAAATGACGTAGCGGAAATAACATATTTTACCTTCGAACAGGCAGGCCCATACTGTATATGGATAGCGCGCAGGTCAACTGAGCCATAGAGAAAGCATGCGGGGTTGGAAGGAGAAGGAGGAAGCCGGACAAGCATTTAGCCTATCTCATATTGATGTGACGAAGGCTTTGTTGTAATGCTGAATTCCAGTGTTAGGGGGTGCCAGAAATTGCGGATTATAGCTTTAACGTTGAGTTTCTGCAGCATGATTGTTTAGCACATTTGCAGCAACCATGATTTTCAAAGTGTAGTTTGGTTCCCACTATTGCTATGCGAATGAATCACTGCCTAAGCACAGTTCAGCTGTATTTAACTTAAATTATATACAGTACTTTTGCATTTACATGTTACCTCTTGTTTTTGAGTAGCGCTTGTTGGTCATGATGGTGGTACTTGGAGAGGTAAGTATTTTTTTAGGAGGTACTAGGTAAAAAACTTTGAGAACCATTGCCTTATACTGTGGTCGAGTCATGCATGCAATGTTCTTTTAATGTTCAGAACTGTTCTTTTGCTGTAATCGCAAAACCTGTTAGCTAAGATTGTCTGTGCAATGATGAAGAAACAGTCCTTGCCAGCAACCACACGTTTGTGTCATTCAGTGGAATGAGCCGCTGAATGGGGATAAGTTGGTGAGGGCATGTATTTTCAGAGAAAGGTACACAACTTCTAAATTCACCAGAGAGAACAAATCAAAACTGTGCATGCTCGACAAATCAATCTGGACTGCCCTCAATCTCATAGCACAGTGTGTGTATAGATTATACTCCAAAACACTGTACCCACAGTCATGTCACTTGCCCCCACCTCCCACTTGTCTTTCTTACTGCTGATTTTCTTCCCAGTGCTCTTTTCTGTTCTTGACTTTGCTGGTCTCAGTGTGGGCGGTTTCGTGTTTAGGAATTGCAGAGCTTCCTGTGGAGCGCTGAGTGCTTGTGTTGGAGTCGGGACATGTTGAGGCTCGCTTTGTCGCGCCAGGCATGTCCTCCGTCTTTGATTCTGCTCCCTTTCACAGAAAACATGAGTATGACTGTGAACTAAGCCGAAGTAAAAAATGACGGTACATTTAATGTTAGAGTGGTACACAAAAGCCATGTTGCATTGCTTGTTAAAGCTACATCGATCAACTCGTACTGTACGCACAATCAGTGATGAACCATGCGTGTATACGTTGACTGACTGCGTGCTGGCTGACAGATTTTTTTCCCACTGTCAGCATATATTCCCTCTGTAAGGAATGCATCTGATTTCCATCATGTTATTTACTTTATTATTATTATTATTACAATAAATCAAAAGTCATTACAGTACTGTCATTTGTAGCGCCTGCTTTATACCTGGAGCTTCCAAAGACAAACACTTCAAATCTGTTAGAATTTGGAAGAAAAATATGCCTCTAAAGGGCGGCACGGTGGACGACTGGTTAGAGCGTCTGCCTCACAGTTCTGAGGACCGGGGTTCAATCCCCGGCCCCGCCTGTGTGGAGTTTGCATGTTCTCCCCGTGCCTGCGTGGGTTTTCTCCAGGCATTCCAGTTTCCTCCCACATCCCAAAAACATGCGTGGTAGGTTAATTGACGACTCTAAATTGCCCGTAGGTGTGAATGTGAGTGCGAATGTTTTTTTTTTTTATATGAGCCCTGCTGGCAACCAGTTCTGGGTGTACCCCGCCTCCTGCCCGATGATAGCTGGGATAGGCTCCAGCACGCCCGCGACCCTAGTGAGGAGAAGAAAATGGATGGATGGATGGATGGATGGATGGATGGATGGATATGCCTCAAAAGTCAAACCAAACTTAGTTCCAACCATCAGCATCCATGATGTCAGCAAATTTTGTGAGACTTCAGCTAACTGAAAGAATACAAGACATACAGTACTCACTTTGTGTGTGTGTGTATATCTATATATATGCACATACACACGCACACGTATGTATATATGTGTATATATAAATATATATGTATATATGTATATGTGTGTGTGTATATATATATGTATATATATATATGTATATATGTGTGTATGTATGTGTATATATATATATGTATGTGTGTATATATATATATGTATGTCTTCTTCTTCTTCTTTTCCTTTCGGCTTGTCCCGTTAGGGGTCGCCACAGCGCGTCATCCTTTTCCATGAGAGCCTATCTCCTGCATCCTCCTCTCGAACACCAACTGCCATCATGTCTTCCCTCACGACATCCATCAACCTTCTCTTTGGTCTTCCTCTAGCTCTCTTGCCTGGCAGCTCCATCCTCATCATCCTTCTACCAATATACTCACTCTCTCTCCTCTGGACGTGTCCAAACCATTGAAGTCTGCTCTCTCTAACTTTGTCTCCAAAACATCGAACCTTGGCTGTCCCTCTGATGAGCTCATTTCTAATTTTATCCAACCTGGTCACTCCGAGAGCGAACCTCAACATCTTCATTTCCGCCACCTCCAGCTCTGCTTCCTGTTTTCTCTTCAGTGCCACTGTCTCTAATCCATACATCATGGCTGGCCTCACCACTGTTTTATAAACTTTGCCCTTCATCCTAGCAGAGACTCTTCTGTCACATAACACACCTGACACCTTCCTCCACCCGTTCCAACCTGCTTGGACCCGTTTCTTCACTTCCTGACCACACTCACCATTGCTCTGGACGGTTGACCCCAAGTATTTAAAGTCCTCTACCCTTGCCATCTCTTCTCCCTGTAGCCTCATTCTTCCCCCACCACCCCTCTCATTCATGCACATATATTCTGTTTTACTTCGGCTAATCTTCATTCCTCTTCTTTCCAGTGCATGCCTCCATCTTTCTAACTGTTCCTCCAGCTGCTCCCTGCTTTCACTGCAGATCACAATGTCATCTGCAAACATCATGGTCCACGGGGATTCCAGTCTAACCTCATCTGTCAGCCTATCCATCACCACTGCAAAAAGGAAGGGGCTCAGGGCTGATCCCT